>NC_054079.1:24759083-24927309 GCF_017639655.2 Falco naumanni
CTTCTTTATTAACGGCCAGGTGCGCGAGTGAGTCCTCTCACGATCAACGCACACCAAGTCTCAAAATCAGACACCCTATATAGGACTTACTCATACATATTCATTAAATATTCATGCATAAACATAGTATTTCCCAAAAATCATTAACATACTCTTCTCCCATATCCGATTCTGCGCAGCAAAGCTTAGAAAGGTCCAGAAATGGGTCTGGGGTATTATTCGGGTAGATGGTACATGAGTCGGTGGTCGCAAAGCCCCCTGCCAGAATTACCTTTTACCTACATTCACTGTTTCTTGGCAGGTAACTACAAGTTGTTCCAGTCGACTCTCCCCAGTTCCCATTAATTCTACATTCTGACATCTCAATACATTCTCCTAGGCTACACGTAAACACTGTATCCAATCATGCATTCAATTGTGAAACTGTTATCTAAGTTCTAATCATTCCTACTAGGTGATTCTGACCAATCCCTTCAGCCTTGGTACGGGGCTGTACAGAGGATTTCATAGTAGCTGCCGGTTGCTATGTGTTGGAAGAAGGGTTCGCCGGAGTCAAGAAGTCGCTCAATATGAGTTATGCATCTTGCTCAACTTTATTAGTTTCTAACACTACTTATATAGAACCGATACACATGCATATTTGTAAAGCAGAAATATAATTGGTTATTAGTCTCTAAGTGTGCGTGGTTCTCACACCCCTAATTATCATGACTAAAATAAGCATTCTATCCATGTAGCTAATTGTGTTGCTGTGCTTCAGCCTTGTAGTTTGTTACTCCCTATATTCCCATACCGGTCCCTATCTTTCTTGGCCCTGCACCTGCTTTCCCAGCAGCTGTAGCTTGTTACAGCCACGGCCTGTTGGCACAACATAATTACTTGGCCTCAGGACTCAAGAATAGCTCAAGACTACCTTTCTTGTTAACTTCAGCACAGCAACTTCAGTACAATTCTGATTACAGGCCTATTCTAATACCAGGCCTGGATTGTGCAGATCTTCAGAGATTCTAAGGCCACGCTTCTGCAGCCATTCTTCTACAGCTATGCAAACACAAATTCCACTAAAATATTTCTTATAACTCTATATTTCTATTAAAATCAAATATGGTTAATTAATTCTAACTAATAGCAAATATGTAACACTGTCAAGGTCCCTCTGGATGGCATCCCTTCCCTCCAGCGAGTCAACAGCACCACTCAGCTTGGTGTTGCTGGCAATCCTGCTGAAGGTTCACTCAATCCTACTGTCTCTGCCATTGCTGAAAATATTAAATAGTATTGGTCCCAGTATGGACCCCTGAGCAATACCACTCATTACTGTTTTCCACTTGGACATTGACCCATTGACTGGAACTCTTTGGATTCGGCCATCCAGCCAATTCCTTATCCATCTAACAGTCCATCCATCAAACCCATATCTCTCCAATTTAGCAGCAAGAATGTTGTGGGGGACCATATCAAGTCTAGACAGATGACATCCATAGCTCTTTTCTTGTCCATTGATGCAGTTACTCCATCTTAGAAAGGTACCAGATTAGTCAGGCAGGATTTGTTCTTGGTGAAGCTGTGTTGGTTGTCTCTAATCAACTCCCTGCCTTCCATATGCTTCAACATAAAACTTCCAATATATGCTTCATGATTTTAGAGGGCATGGAGGTGAGGGTCACTGATCAGTAGTTACCAGGGTCCTCTTTTTTACCCCTTTTAAAAATGGGTGTGCTATTCCCATTTCTCTAGTCACTAGGGTCTTTGCCTGACTGCTGTGACTTTTCAAATATGATGGAGAGTGGCTTGGCAACTACATCATCCAGTTCCCTCAGGACCCTGGGATGTATCTCATCGGGTCCCATGGACTTGTGTATATTCAGGTTCCTCAGGTGGTCTTAAACCTGATTTTCTCTTACAGTTGGAGGGACTTAAATTCCTCCAGTCCCTGCTTTGAGGTTCAGGGACTTGAGAGAAGTGGGAAGAGAGATTACCATTGAAAACTGAGGCAAAAAACCCGTTGAGTACCTCAGCCTTCTCCATGTCAGTTGTCAACAGCTCTCCTGTCATTTATTATGGGGGTGCATTTTCGTTGAACTTCCTTTTCTGGCCAACATTCTTGTAGAAGCCCTTATTATTATTATTCTTTGTATCCCTTGCCAAACTGAGTTCCAAATGTGCCTTAGTTTTCCTGATCCCACCTTTAGAAAATTTGGAATAACCTGGGATATTAAGCCACTCAACCTAACTTCAATACCCAGACAATATCTGACAGTGTGCCATGTGAGTCGACAATGTCCCCTTGCAGCAAAGGTGGCTAACAGTTTCCTGGGCTGCATTAGGAGGGGTGTTGCCAGCAGGTCAGGAAAGGTGATCCTTCCCATCTACTTAGCACTGGTGAGGCCCCACCTGGAGTACTGTGTCCAGTTCTGGGCTCCCTAGTACAAGAGAGATATGTACATACTGGAGAGAGTCCAACTGATAAGTTAAAATCATAAAATAATAACATTAAAAAAAAAGTTTATGGCATTTCAAAGACTTACACTTCTAAGTTTTTAAGAGTAAAGTTCTTACTTTACTGTTGATACGGAGTTAGATTCAGCATCTTTTCAAAGTTCAAAAATGTTCATCTTTAAAATAAAACTAAACTAAACAGTGGCTTAATTATTTGTTATCTGTTTCCTTCACTTGTATCATCCTGCTTACTTTTTCTAGTTTTTCTTTTCAGTCAAACATTTTAATACTATCACAATTGGGAGGGCTTAAGAAACAAATTAAACACAATTAATAATCAACTCAGAAGTTGGCAACGCCGAACACGTTCTTAGAGAATGGAGTTATTGGACTTTTTAGTTGAAGTTACTCTATCCACACACAAGAAAAATACAAAACAGCTGTCAGTTTTACTCATCTTTGAAAACCATGTGTCAATCATTAATATTACTGTCAGGGATAAAAGTTTCAGTGGCTTAAGGAGGTAATAAGCAAAATACACATAGCAGGAGATTTAAATTCCCTGGTGGAATGCAAAAAGCTGGCTGGGCTCTTCCTCATAGCCAAAATCCAAAAGAATATTATAGAATAGTGACCAATAAGTGCATGTACATTTTCACTGATCATCCTTTTACTGAGACCAGTAATTTGCTTACCAATAGCAGCTTATAAAAGAAATGTCTGAAAACAACCCAGTGAAGAATTCACCACTTCAGGTTATAATTTAATTAGCTACTCACTCTGTTAAAACAGTGTATTTTCCACTACTGTAATTTATCGAGTGTTGGGTTCTAGTCACTTGTTCTTGTTCTGTCTTCCTCTAAGATTAGAGTCTTTCCCTATGCAGTTTTTATTCCACGTTAAGATATAAAGTTCTGAATATCCTCTTGACATTCTTCAGATTTCTTTTTATGTTTCTCTCTAGAAGTCATTTTTCTAGTGCTTAAATCCTCCACAGCTTTTCATATGAAAAACAAATCAAACAAAACCCCACAAACATTCCCCCCTGCAGTTTTATAGTGTTTGGTCCCACTTATTCCAGGTTACACAGAACAAGCCTCAACTCATCACTTTTATTCCTGAGTTTGTGAATCCCATTCACTCCCCCACCTCCCAGATTGTTTTCAGTCTAGTATCAGGAATGAAGATTAGATATGACATCAACATTGCATACATGTATGCGTACATGCATTGCCAAAGCCACACAATATCGCAGATCTCTCTAAAGTAAAAGTTGTTCAAATGTCACTCTGAAGTACAGACTGACTACATCAGCTTGCTTAACAAGATGTAGCATTTAGCTACAATACTTGTTGCCTATATGCTCTTTAGAGTAAATATCTGTAAGGTCAAAATATTGCTCTTAATTTATCATTTCAGACTTCAGATTTAGGCTGCAGATGTTGAAAATAAGAGTCTTACTCGTTATGGTAAACATTCACTTTTAATATTTGATTTAGGATATAAGCAACCTGCTGTTGCCTTCTGCTATTAAGATTTTACTCAGCCATAATAGAAAGATTTCCTCAACAGAACACACAATTTTTGGGGTCTCATTTTCATTCAACATTTTCTATTTTCACTGTGAGCTTAATTCTTCAGTCTTAGGCAAAACATTCTAGTAACTTAGTAGGCACAAAATTAACAGTGGGTTAAATTTAGAGGTTTTCTGGATAACAAATAAATGCACAAATTGCATCATATGCCAAAACACAACGAATAACATTTCAAAACTGTTAAAAAACTTATAAGGAAAAACAAGCTAATGTTCAAATGGAAAACAGGGACCTTGGAGAATAAATAGTTATAAGGCTTATCTTGTAGATCCTTCCAACATTTCTATGAGACTTAAATAATAGGTTTCAGGATTCAATACTTTTATATTTTCTATGCATTAAATCCAAGACCTCTGTTACAAGTTAGCTGTAGTTATTGTGACAAAGTGCAAAACTTTAAATTGTTCCTTTGAGGTTAGTTGAAATTTCTGTACTAACCATATTACATATACACAGAAGTTATGCTAGCTAATTGATGCATTTTGATGGGAATTTTGTTCATAGGTGAGTTTGACTTTATAATCCAGGGAAACATGTATTTCTTCTCACGTCTTCCAGTATTTGTGACTAAAAGAAGCTGAAGATCAACAGCCATAGAAATTAATTTTCTAAAGCATGGCCTTCTGTACAAGGATGTTCTCTTGCATTGATACTACCTGTTTTTTCTTGATACTTTACTTATTGACTCTTATACAAGAGAAGTCAGAATGAGAAAAAAACTGCAGCTGAAATTACCAGAGTCCCTTTAACACCTGGGAAAATGTAAAACTTGGTAAGGTATCAAAAGAGAACAAGTGCTGCCTGAAAATATTGCCTGGAAAGTAGAAGAATAGGCTTGTTACAATCCCTTCTCCTCTTCCTAATCAACTTCTCTAAGCTCAGAAATAGCCAAAGTGTTATATTTGGACTTCCCTGAATCATGCTAGAATACTTGGATTTATCACTATCCTAATATTTTATCTAAAGAGACCTCTATGATAAAAGTGCAGTGCTTAAACAACCAATAACAAGTTTGTTTATATTTCAGCTGGAATTCAAAGTTATTTAAACTATTTAAAGGAACTAATCCTTCACAGGCAAATGTATTTAAACCAAAACAATGAAAAAAAGTAAAAAAAAAAAAAAAAACCCACCTAAATCCAATCCTTAACTAAGTTAGATGGGTCAATTCTAAACACGTTAGTTCTTAACTTATGGAAAAATCTGTGGATAGGAAAACACATCAGGATATCAAGTCCCATTACTAGAGTGAGAAAAGGAGGGTGAAATGGAGGAAGACAGACAGAAATGTTGATTCTTTGTCAAAGGTATCTTTTCCTCTTAAAATTCTCAGAAAGTAAGTAAGTAGTGAGGAAAAAAAGACAAACATTATTTGGTTAATATTGCAGTCCCTTTTCAAAGTGAGATATTTGTAAGACCTCCAAATGGAAAACACCAGTACTTTAAAAAAAACAACAAGAGGAATTTTCATTAGAAGTTCATCAATAACAAAACATTTAAATGATCTTTATTTCAGGTACACATTATATTTCATTGAAAACCACTCAGATGTACCCCACCCCCTGCTCCCAATCTGGTTCCAGCTTTCTCAAGATTGTTACATTACATATTTATATAAACTGTTGATCTAAAAAGCTAGAACAAATGAAGAAGGAAAAAAGCCATTAAATCAATAGCAAGCAAGCAGTAAAATAAAGTTAACTGCATTTTTGAAAAGAATAAAATACAGGATGGCAAAAATAGATTAAGGCAGCCCTGACATTTTTGGAAATAGCTTTAAAACCTCAAAGGGCTTTAAGATGATCAAGCATCAAAAAACTAACATGAGAAAAAAAGCAGTAAAACACTGACAGAAGAAAAAGCATGAGAAAATATTTTAAGATAAATGATGGCATATGATGAAAAGAGCAAATAAAAAAATGAAAGATCATTGTAGGAGGACAGATATGAAAGATTTTACTGGCAAAAGCATCAGAAGAAAAGGAAGTAGGCATGGCTAGTAAAACCAGACAGGACTGTATTTAGTGGACTTTGAGAGCAGTCTTACAGAACTAAACATGTCTTATTTTATTGCAAAATATAACCATCCTATCTTAAATCTTGCCCCAATTTAAAAATTGCAGTTGGGATTAGGTAACAGTATTTTGCCCTCCTATCTAAATCTGACTTTTTTCCATGCTGTAGCTAAGAAACCACCACTTACTCTATACACTCCCCAGATTCAATTCATGCTGAATAGAAACACTCATCAAGATAAACATAAGGCTTGCCAAGATATTTGTAAAGAATACTTCATGATGGGATCTCTTAGAACAACAGAGGAACAACTTAAGACAAAATACCTGAATAATATGGATGATGCATCTTTGCATATTTTGGGTTACAGAATTTTGCTGTAACGGTGCTATTTTTATAAAGAATATAGTATAGGAAGCTTCATTCAAATTTCAGTTCCGGTGCCAAGGAAAACACCAAACCAGATGTTTATGTTTTTCTATGGAAAAAATTTGCACAGACAAAGCACCCACATATATGTAACCTTAGTGCCATTATATTTACCATTTTTTGTAAATCAATTGTACTTATCCTGCTGGTTTCCTTTTTCATCTGATCCATGCATTTCTGGGCTAAATTCAGATAGGCCTGTAAGTGATTGCACATCATAGCCAACCGTAAAGCACACAGCAGGATTATAATCCACAGCCACATAGTGTCAAATGTATCTTCTGACATTCTGTGGATAAAAAGGATAATGTTGTTTTCCAAAGGTCACCTACCCCTACAGAGTTATTTGTTTGTATCATCTGTAAAGAAATCTTTAAGCATATTGTTAAAAATAGTTATGTGCATATGAACTCCATAACTGTGGATTATGTGTAATATTCACTTCTCCCCCCTGTTCTCTTTACTGCTTGTATTGGGTTTATGTGGCAAGGTTTTGGTAGTGGGGGAGCTGCAGGGGAGGCTTCTGTGAGAAGATGCCAGAAGCTTCTCCCATGTGCTATAGAGCCAATTAAGCCACTGGAGAAATCCAGGCTTTAATTGTTAACCACTTCAACAACTGTTGAGACTCACATGCAACTACACCTACTGATGTCTATTACAGGACAGCTTTCTTTTGCTAACTCCTTTTCTCTCCTAGTAGGCAACTTTCAAGTATCTGTAGGAGTCTTATTATGGTATGCAATGTTATTCAAAAAGTCATGAAACCTTCCTGGACTAAGTAAATGACAAACAAGCCAAAAGGTTTTAAAATACCATTGGTTTGCATTCTATTCTTTGCTGGAACTGCAGTAAAAGAAATTACAGAACAAAGTTATTTTAGAAGATTCATGAGAAAAGCATTGTTGCAAAGGTTTAGCACAGTAGTTCTGCTTGCAAGTCACATTTATTCATCTCAGTTCAGATTTAGTTGTTTGGGATTTTTTAAACACAAAAGAAGGGCTCGTGTCAATGTCTGTCCTTTTATTCTCAGGTTATACTGAACATATATGCCTACCTTGATCCAATCTGAGAAACAGAATTCTGTTTTCTCCACCCACCTCTTAAAGCTAGAAAGAATGTAGTTAAAAGTGAGATAAAAACCTTGCAATTTGGCTGCTGCACATCCTATTCAGCACCAGCTGATCAATCAGTCAATAGCTGGAAAAAGCGACGGTTACTTTAGAACCATCTTGCTAAATCAGGTGGATGTGACATGTAAGGAGTGGGCTACTGAAATATTCCACTAAGGATCAAGAGGTGCAATATATTCAACTCCAACAAGTATATTTCTAATTTTTCCCACTGCTTTTTCATCAATTTCTCATTAACATCATACCATGTTGGTGGTGCTGCTGATTCATCTATCGTAGCTCCCAATGCCCCGTCATCCTTCTCAGAATGTGTTTCAGCAATAGAGTCACAAACATCTAGAAAAGCAAGTCAAGAGTGTTATTACTGCTTCCACTTTTTTTGCTGAGGCTTACCAGGTGACACAAGTGACTCAGACCACTTTTGTAGACTATTCACAGGATGGACTTTACAAATACTTCAAGAAAAATAAATTAATACCTAGCAGGACAGTGTAATCAATCCTTTTGCTCAGGTACCACCTGCAGCCACAGAGGCTACCAGCAGCCAGCACCTATTTGTGTTGCTCCTAAACACATGTTTGAAAGGCATGATCCTATCTGCTGCTCTGCATGTATCAATCAATCATGAAACAAAAATGTGTTCCCCTCTCCTTGCAACTACAATCCCAGCCACATGTCATCATTATCCCCTCCTCTTCACATACACATCACTTGTGTGGTGCATCAATTCCACAACGGAAAATTCTACCTACATTTTCCCACCATCTTCATCTGCATTTATCAATAAATATCTCTGCAGATATACTCATCTCTCTGACCAGTGCTGCCTCAGTATAGGCAAGGCAAAGCACACTGTAAGGAAATGCTTTTCGCATTATCACAGGTATACATAGCTTGGCTCAGGACTCTAGAACAATAAATACCAATTTTGGCACATCACTGGGATAAAGAACCAAAGTTTAACCTCAGCAGTTCTATACTAACCTTAAGTTTCAGCTTCTGCAAAAATAAAAGGCATTTCCTTTTGTATTTACCTCAACACCACCTCTAAATTCCAAACTCACTTCAAGAAATTAGGTGAGGTTAACATTTTTTTTAAAGCTCACCATGTTAACAGGCAGAAAGTTAGTTTTTTTAGTGGCTCAATTCTCAGATCAAGCATCTTAACAACAATGTAGAGAATGCCACAGACACCAATTTGTCTCAAGCTTTCTGATATTACCAGAAGCTCACAGCATTACTCACAGTGCTTTTATCTTTGACATTTTTAAGGCAAATGACCTTCCATTTGCAATTCTGTAGCCTTTCCTTTGCAGCTTCTAGCCCTATACTTATATACTCTCAGACTGCCGGAGCAGCGCTTTCACCTTTGTAACCAAAAGGATCTTCTCCATCTTGCTCTGCACCTTGAAATTCCAACACATTTGTCTGCTATGCCATTTTTCCTAAAAGGGATTGCAAATGACACATGATTCAAGTCACCTTCCCTCTCCTTTTTCCACCCTTGCTTTGCAGCTTCTAATTTGTAACTCTACACTAGGGACAGTCAGCACTTGGTCAATAAGCACTACCCAGTAAAATACAATCAGCTCATCAGCCGATTAGCACGTGCAATATCCATGTCTCGCAGAGCCCAGCTCCAAAACTGAAAATGTCCAGCTACCGCTCCGACACAGTAGGTGCCAAAAAGGAAAGCTGTTCTGTTGCTGGCCCTCACCTTCCCTTAGTTGCCTTGTAACAGCCCCACCAACACATAGGCTACATGCTTTCTTAGCCACAAAATATTTTAGCAGCAGAATATAGAGTGCCATTCATTAATGACATAGACTCAAGCAGATGTCTCATTTCTAATTAACACATATCCTCTACAATTAGTCATATGTACCCCTTCCTGGGATTGTTTTCAAGAACAGGTGAATGGTGTCTCAGATTAAAGCGTTTCACATAACATTCTCTTAGTTTCTGTACCCTCAGGCATAGTCACCAGCCCCTATTAGTTATGCTCCTCTTTATACTGGCAAATCAATTAAAATCAATTAAATTGCTTATAAAATCTTAACCTTGCAACAAAAATACTGAAGAATCTTCACTAAAGACAATTCAAATAATTTTCATAATAGAAATAAGTAAATAAAAGCACAGAACAGATAACTTCCCTATACAAAAATAAAAACTTGGAACTACAGCTACTTAAAAATTTTCACCGTTAAAATATTTAAATCAATGCCATGCATTGTTATAACAGTAATAATTTCTTCTCATCAAAGTGAGCTCTGATCAGCACTGTTAACCTAAAGACTGAAAGCAATCAACACAGATCAAATGGCACAATAACTGTGGAACAAGTATTTCAGAATGCACCAGGGAAAGATGCTTACCTGGGAGGACACCTTAAATTTCTTTTCCCAGCTGGCCAATGAGAAACGTTTTATCTTTGTCTCTTTCTTGTTACCCCTCCAATCTGAAGCAACTGTTACTGTTAAGGTACTCCCTAGAACCCATGAATGAACCTTTGTACATGGAAATCTGTGTCAACATCCTTCATGCAAGAAAACAAACCGCCTAACAATTCCAGCATTGTTCTTTTGCCATATCAAAAACCTCAGAGAATCTCTGAGATAGACAAGGTTGAAAAATGCAAGGCAATTGTGGCAAGAAGTCATTCAGAACCAAATTATCAGAGACTATCAAAGATACTTGCAAATGCAAGCAGTCTTTTCAACTCCAAGTAATTTTTAACAACTGTGATGGGAGACAGGATGAATGAAAAGAAGCTTCTCCTGCTCACCCACCTGAAACTGATAACAGATGTGGACTAAAGTCACTATCCTCATCATCTTCTTCTGCAACATCAGAAGAACAGGGTGGCAAAGCTCTTAATAAACCAAGTACCTTTCAAAAGAAAAAAAAAACACCATATTTTGCCTTTCTTCTTTCCTTGGGAGCAATAGGCTACACAAAGGAACCTGCCCTGAGGAGCTTGATATGGATTGCCCTGTACTGCTCTGCCTGCCTACCACATCAAGCCTTTCCCAAGAACCAAAGCATCTGGAACTGCAATCCCACTTTGGCTTCTGTTTTAACTGCATGTACAGTATTCTGCACTGTTAAGCACCACCAGGTTTCAGGAATTGCCAGAGACATTAGTGGATGCATGGATGTTACACACTTCTAAAAATGTTGGCTAAGACACTTAGGTACTTCTGAAAAATGGGATATAATTAGGCAATTTACTCATAACCACAAGATTTTTGCCCCAAGTGAAAAGTATTTATATCTATAGTTTCATTAATGGCAACCGTTTTAACGCAGGTGATGTGACATACTTGGAGCAACGCACAGTATCAGCACATAACGATGGCTGCATGCTGACAGGACTTTGGTTCTGCACATACAAGCAGCAGCAACCTGGAAAGGCTTCCAGGCATTTGTGTAACAAACTCAGCACTGTCTGGAGAAGCAGTTTTAATCCATTCCTTAACTGCAAACCACCTTGCTTATGACTTACTTTCATGAAAGACAGCGTGCAAGATAAATGTGTGCTTTGCTTGCTATGAAAGACATTGGAAAAAGAGAACACATCAAAGGATAAAAGGATTACTGTTTCAGCTATCAGGTTGTAGACAGCACTGAAGCAGGGAACACAAATCAGTTCCTTAAGAGAACTGATAAACCCTAAGGCACCAGGGACTTAAGACTAGTAATTGAAGTATTAATTAAAACTAAGCTTCAGAAGAATTTAAGCAGCATGTCACTTATTGGGCACTAACGTTAATACAATGAAACATGTAACCACTTTGAGAACCTAAAATGAAATCAGTGATCTTTGTCTCCCAAAAAACCAAAAGGCACTAGGAACTGAGAAGACACATCTTTCTACCAGCTGGAATTATCTTGCATCTTTCTGCTTATGGTAGTTTACCTTTTAGTAATTTTACTAATTACTGCACTTACAGAAATCACAAAGCTATCCCATTATCAGCACATCACCCTGTATTTCATATTGCAGTACAAATGGGGATGTCTTAACAACACTTAGGCCAAGTAGTCCATATGCAAACTTGTTTTAAAATGTGCCCAAATGGATGGCTTAAACAAGTGGTTTTATTCTATACTTACGTTGAGCAGGGCACATGACCATGTTAGTTGTGTCTGTCAAGTGACAATTTTCACCACATCCTAAATTTAAGACACTTTTATAATCATGTCATTCTTGCTGACAACAGGATAAGCACTGAAATTTGATTCCGTGCTTTCTTAATCTCCTTAATGCACACATTATAAGCAACTGACTCCTTTAGCATACTAGTAAGATGTTCACAGCCATGAAAGAATTTCAGATTGGAGTGTATCTGTCAGCATCAGAATAAAGCAGGACTTATGTCAGTATGATTTATCTGTTCTGGAACATGCTAAATTACATTAGGACAGTGTATTCTGACACCTGCACCAATCTAACCAAAACAATGCAAAGCCCTTGGTGTTACAGGCTTGCTTAGGTAAAGGACCTTCACCTCCATTATCACTTTTCACACTTGACAGGAAGTTGAAACACAACAGTAAGTCAATTCTTGCAACAAAGAATAAGGCCAGATACGACTCCTCCTCGTGCCATTTCTCCATAGGATGCAATTGGATCATTTACACAGAACAGTGCAAAACTTGCAAAATCCTTGCATGGAATAGTGCAAAACATACTTCAGTGTTTTGCAATTTTCATATACAAATGTTAATGTCAATACTAACTTTAAATTAATCCATTTTTTCTTAATGGGTTTTCAGAACTAAACCACTAGCAATTTGAGATGGTTCTTATTTGTGCACTTTCAGAACAAGCACTTATTTTTAGTCACCCAGAGACTGTATTACCCAAAAGAAAATTCCCATCTTAGTATGAAGAGAAATACATTTATCAAAACTGTGCACAAAACCTCTAGCAAGCTGTTGCATGTAAGACTTTCTGATCATGCAAGTGACCAACAGATCACGCTTAAGAAATTAGTTACATGCTGTTTCCTCTTTTTAATTAGATGGCTTAGGTAAGTTTTTGGGTGTTTTTTTGTTGTTTGGGTTTAGTTTTTTTTTTTAATAAAGTAATTCATCAGTTGTTTCCAAATCCTTTCACCTATTTTACTGGCTATATAGTATTACCATAAGTTGTAGTTTGGAAAAGATTGTTGAAAGAAAAAAAAAAAAAGAAAAAAGTCATCTTAAGGTATGTGAGATTTTAAAAGCTTTCCATCTTTCTTTAGTTTAAGGCAAATAGCTATATCCCTGCAACTCCAGCTCTTACACAAATCCTGTAATTTGGATTTGACCAATGTGTATGCTGCTATAAATGATGTTTGTGAAACTTTCGTATCATATGGAGCTATTTACAAATGCTTGTATTTAAAACTTTTGTAGCTAAGTATTATCAGTAATGATAGAGTAGTTGTCTGTTAAGTATGCCCGGAAAGAGGAAGTGCCAACTAGCATGAATGATTTTTTTTTTATTATCTCTTGAACAGAAACAATTATTTTCTGAACTCTACATAAACCATAAATAATCTTATCAGTGATTACTTCATTAGCACTCTGTTGCCATCCTAGTTTTTGCATGACTAGCAACCTTTGACACACTTTTCCATTTCATCTAGTTTTTCTGCTTGCTGCAAATAGGCTCAACTATTTCCTATAATTTTCAACATACCTAATCTTACCTTTTTTAAAAGGTTCCAGAGATTTCACAGCTTTCTAGCCCAAGCTATATCCTCAAAAGTGGTTTTGGACTAAGAGCAGGCAAATTTCTATGCAGTATAGCTGAGCTGCTTCATACATGCAATTACAGAGAAAGAGCTAAGCTAACAGGAAAAACGTATGAGTAGACTCTGCTCTGTTAATATCTTAGGTTTTCTTCCTCCTGTTTGAGAGTTTTCAGCAATTATCAGCATGTACTTCAGATTCAGTCCACTGTGGGGAAAAAGCCAAAGAGGTCTTTGGAATATGTCCACATCATTCTTGCCTCCAGCAGACATTTTAATAGTCACCCTAACTCCACTAGAAAAAAAATACCCAGTTTTGTCTGTATTCTAATTACAAGTCTAGAACCTAAGGGTACACTGTACTAAACTACCAACAAGAAGATAGCCTGGCAAGCTACAGTTGCAGTTCAGTGCTCTCATTACTACGGGAGTCATAATTTCAGCCCAGAGACATGTTCAACATAAGCCAGGAATATACTGAACTGCTGTTATTCAGCCCTCTTTTCCCCCCCAAGGAAGGGTACCTAGTTCTACTGGGAGGGTGGACAGAAGCTTACACACTTTTGGCTGGGGAAGGGGGCGGCTCCAGGAGCCAACAGAAGAATCACACCCCAGAAGAGCATGATACAGAAACTTGTGTATAGCATTTTGGTGTAACAGGCTTTACCTGTTACCATTAGGTAAGCATTTAACCAGGCATTTCTCCATTCATGGCCATCAGTTGTGGGCCAGCTGTCAGAAGTCAAAGGAACTTTTGCACAGAATCCACCCACAGTCCATAGTGAGGGCAAAATAATTTGGAGGTCTAGGCTGGTAATATTTTTCCTCGTTTTCTACTTCATCTGCTTGCTGACATTTAGCGAGGCTGGACAGGCATCTAAGCCAGTCCAAATCAGTAGTCCAACTTAAGGCAGAACAGAGAGATGTATTGCTTTTGCATTAGTACTAGGTGCTGCTTATTCCTCAGTCCCCAAAAGACAGTGAGCACTTTGAATATCTAACTTGATGGATCACCTCAGAACAAAAGCTCACAGGCATCAGATTTTAAAATACATGTAAGAATGGGAATTCCCTTCTTTGAACTACCAGCTACTCCCAGACCAGATTAGTCCCATTCTGTTCCTGAGCACCTCCACAACAGTAGATACACTTTACAAGTTTTATTACAAATGGAGATGAAAAAGGATATTCTCTCGTTGGACTCATTCAATACTTGAACAGAAAAAATTGCTGAAAGAATTCCAGAAGCCTTCAACGCAGGCCCTAGTGAGAGAATTCTTCCCAGCTATCTCATGTCAATTTCTTGTAAGGGGGCTGTTTAACAAAACCCAAGTATTTATACCTGGAAGTTACAGAATCTTTCTGTAATCCTCTGGGGTTTTTTGTTTGTTTTTTTAATACTGTGCTTAAAACAGTCTTGATACAAGCCCTCTCACAGTAGGCTACAGTACATGTCATTTGCTTCAGTGCCCACGTTGTACCAGCAGTAGAGGGGTATTGCTCCATGTAGCAACATGCCACCAGGTGGCAAGCTTCCTCTGAACTCTTATTTTCCTTTACACTTCCTTGGTGACCTCTGAAAATGGTGGTCAGCATTGATACACAAAACTCAAATTTGCACAGGGCATGCATTAAGAACAGAGACACAACTTACCTGGACAGCCCTAAACCAAGAAAGCTTATTTCTCAGTGACTGTAATTCTCTTCCAGGAGAGGGATTCACAGAATCTACTGAGGAACGATTGCACCCAAATAGCCGAGTGTTAATATATGCTAGTCACTCAAGTTCAAAAGAGGGTAAATAAAGTTAAACAGGTTAAAACTGGTCTTTGCAGCTGAGTATATACTGTTTATAGGGAGCCAGCTGCCAAAGCAGCTAGCCAGCAGTCCCACGCACACAGAATATCTACTGCAAATATAGGACAGGGCATTTTTTTGTCTGTATCCTTCTCAATATTAATATATCCATCAGCTCACAGCTTAGGTCATTGTTAAAGGCAGGCAACAGAAAACACCAAAAAAAGCAGCAGTAAAGCTAAGACTGAATGGAAGGATGCACAGGAACTCAAAGGAAGGACATGCTGCAGCAGTCTCTTACCTATCTATGCATACACATTTTCAACGCATGTCTACTTCATTTGCATTTCAGGCTTGCTTTCTGCTGGACTCAGTTTGAAGGAGTTACAGAACAGCAAGTTACATTCGTTTTAAACACCACTGAAATGGAGACAGACTTTGGCTACTGAAGCATTTATTACTAATATACAAAATGAATTACAAAAAGATGGCTACAAAAAAAAACAGCCACCCACACAACATCAGGCACCTGGGTACAAACAGCATGAATCTTGTCTTTATACTGTATATTAGAAAAACATGTTGATAATGATTTGGTCTGTTACTGCAACAGGCTCACCAGGGAAGCAGTCATGGCACCAAGCCTGTCAAGAGTTCAAGGAGCATGCGGACAACACTGAGTCATATGGTTTAGTATTAGGTAGTCCTGCAAGGAGCAGGGAGTTGGACTCCATGATCCTTATGGATCCCCTTACAACTTTAGATACTCCAGAATTCTGTGGTCAGGTTACTATGTTAACATTAACTATCTAAACTATTGTATAACACTGTCACAGTATTTAAGTAACTCCAGCTGACTCATTCAGAAACCCCACTTTCAGCTTTGGAATTCTGTACTCACAGACCTTTTGTCATGAACTGTGTAGCAGCAGAATTTGAGACAGTCAGATCCATAATCAAATGCGTGATCCAAAGCAAATATGGAATTTAAACATATCTAGCTAGACTGCAGGGCTTTTAAATGCATT
The DNA here is from genome assembly GCF_017639655.2 of Falco naumanni. Classification (NCBI taxonomy): domain Eukaryota; kingdom Metazoa; phylum Chordata; class Aves; order Falconiformes; family Falconidae; genus Falco; species Falco naumanni. The sequence goes on from NC_054079.1 coordinate 24,775,262, forward strand.
TCATAGCATGCAAGGTTTTTATATTATTCTGGCACAGATTAAGCAATATATCAAATGTTTTTACCTATGGCACATTTTATTTAGACTAATGGTATTAATACCATTAGTCAAGCACGGTGAGGTTTCTTAACTTGACAAACAAGCATCTTGACAACTGTAAGCTGCCAGTATTTTGGCACTCAAGACAGTTTAAGTTAAGAGTGGCTTAACTACAAAGGACAATGCAGCTCATGTGCGAGTGTCCTTTTTCTCTATGCTTATCCCACTTGTTTATGGATTTTTCCTCCAAGGCTTTTGACAGCTACACTTGCTAAGGCTACTTGTTTTGTCAGTCAGCAGAGTACACACATGCCATGCAGTTTATTCAGTAGCATGTTCAGGCTGTTTGTCTTTCTGGCTGGAATTTTTCTCCCCTTCACCTTTGCTCTCAGCATGCTGAAGACCAGCCAGTTGAGCAGTGTGTTGTTAACAAGATAATCCATCACATCATCCAGAGACTCCTTCATTTTCTTCAGCTGTCCTTTGCTAGTTGTGAGAAAGCTGTCTGATAACTCCTGGAAGGAGGATGCTGACCAAAAGCTCTGGTAGACATCACCTGCCATTGACCCAACATTGTAAACCTGATCCTGCATATTCTGTGGCAGCCCCTGTAGGCTTGAAACCAGTGGGAGGCAGGTGGTCTGAAGCTGCTGAGTGAGGGTCTGGGCAATAGCTAGTTCTTGACTCAATGTACTGGAAACAAAAAGTTTAACAGCATGTCAATCTTTTTATGACTGTAGCAGCTTCATGTTGCTCAAGATATATCAAGAAGCAAAGTAAACAGGATGCAAGTAAAATAAAGCTACAGCAGATAATAAAACAGGTCTTAAGCCTGAAGAGTAAGAGACTTGAAAGTACTTGATATTTCTTCAAATCTCAAGTACTTTGTGGAACAGAAATACTGGTAGCTTCTACCCAGTCAACAGATAAGCAAGCTCTTGTTTCAAATCCAGATAAGAAGTCACAGTAGGCAAGTGTATTCTAATAGATAATTTGCATGTAGCTGCTTACATGTAAAACACAGTGAGGCTGTGCCTAAGACTGTTTTATGATGACAAACGGTTATTTGTCATTTGGCCATATCAGGTATGTGAGTCCTAGCTGATCTAGATACTGACATCCCAACCCAAGTTCATATGCTAAACAGGATGACCATTCTCTTGAAAGGAGAATGAACCCGAGTGTTTGCAGCAAGTAGGCTCACTGAAGAGTTTGCGCGTCCCCACTTTCCATAGCAGTCGCTAGTCAGCTGCCCTGCACTTCGGTATTCAAATTCCAATTTGCACATAAGCTTCTGTGCTGTTAAGATGCTGTGCACTTTGAGGACTGTTAGTTTGCCATTACCTTGACAGTATACAATCCATTTATTTCTGGTTTACATTTACATCTCTTTACCTCAGTGCTATGTGAGTCATCACCATCATTTTGGTCTGTATTTTTCTTCCATTCTACCCAGGATTGATAAAGCTTTTCCTGAGCATCAAGTAGTTTCTGATTGGCACTATTCATGTTCCTTCTGGCATACTCGATCTGAAATACAGCCAAAAAAGGAAGCAAAGCAGAGTATATAAAAGTTCCATTAGGACTACCCTAACTTACCTGCTTTGTAAGCTCCTTTTTAAATACTTTAGAAGTTCAATATAAGATTTTGGGTAATATAAGCGTGCATTCCTTCTCTTCAAAGCAGAGAAAACAGAATGCAGTTTTAAGATGTTATATAGCATATCCCTCTTCCTCAACTATTTCCCCCTCCCCCATTCACATCCTACACAAGGATTTGAAAGCGTATAGAAGGCCATGACTCTTTATGCACAGTTTATCCTGTACATAAAGGTACACTGTTAGGATAAGACTACTGAAGTACCCAGGAATGCTCAGAGATACCCACAGCAAGATATGCAAGCCCACAAAGAACCTGACCATTTTATTAATATAAAGGACTGGAGTGTTGAGTTGTAAGACACTTACTTCACTGAATGAAGTCAGTGTTAAACTCAACACTTCAGAACAGAAATATCACTTTAAACGTGTCGCTTCTATTCCTGCAATGCTCAAAATTACAAGCAGTTCCTGGCTCATTTACAGCTTAGCCTGATTTAAAATCTCTCCTGAATAGCGGTGAAAAGCTCCGAATGGGAAATCCTTTATACCCACAAAACACACTTAGTATGAGAAAGCAATTCCAGTTTTCCTATGCCTCTTTTTGGTTATTTTCTGCACTCAAACTGTGCCAGTGTTTGCTTTTCACAACTCAAGTGAAAGCTTAAACTTACCAAACTAACAGTGTGGTGGAGCTGAGAGATTGCCTCCTGGCTTTTCTGGTTAGCATCTCTAACTTTAAGGCTTGATGGTAGGCACATGCGCGGACCTTTGAAGACAAGGATCCTAGTCTAACGTAGTAGCTTGGCTTTTGAACTCCAACTTCAAAACCTTCAACTTTTGCAGCTTCTTTCTCTAGATATGTAGAAAGGAAGCAAATTAACCAATGGAAGAAAACTTAAGCAAATGTAACTGCCTCAGACCTCTTACTAACAGCTGAATACTGGACCTGTTTAGTAGCCCTTTAGTACCATAGTAAGTTAATAAGACTACCACATGTGGAAATCTTTATTTTTCACTCTGCTTCCCTATGAAAATGCTACTACAAACAGCAAGGCAAAGGCAGCGTGGGAAGCACATGCCTTCTCCCCATTACAAGTAATAAATGGATGATTGCTTGCTTCTCTCCAATACCAGCATTCCAACAAAATCAAACCTTGAATTGGTCTTACCTAGTTCTGCTTCTGTAAGTGGGAGATACTGGTCAACAAGGGTCTCCTATTTAGTGAGAGCACTGTCCATTCCACTGCTCACCATCTGCACCACACGACTTCCCAGGACAGTGTTAATGCTGCCATTGACAGCTGACTTGGTCATTTCTACGCTGTCTTGCATTGCTTCTTTAGTCTTGCCCACAACTCCAGTGATGGTGTGAGCAACAGTTTCCTTGGCACCAGTCACAGTGGTTGTTACAGCTTCTCTAGCTCCCACAACTACATCCTTGGCATTAGCAACAACCTGCCATAAGAAACAGGCTGATTCACTAAAACTATTTCCTAAGGAGATACATAATCCAGGAAATACAGATTTATGCTAAAGCTTGTAAAATTATCAGTTATCTAGGAGAAATTATGTCCTGAAAACATATGTACAAGACAAGACAAAATATGACTTCCATGCAGCCTTCAGCTCAAAACACTTCAATGATGTAATTCCAGTACTATTTGCTTCACACTGAGCAGGAGAGACACAAGGACTCAAATTTAAAAAAAAAATGCCCATCAGTGAACAGATCCTAGACAGAAGCGTCAAACATCGGGCAAGTTTTAAAATCAAAAAAAAGCAGCTTAATGGCATCCCAAAGGCAACAAAATTCTACAGAAAAACCTTTTACCTCCTTACTGCTTCTAAGCTGTGCTTGAAGCACAGCTTATTGAAATCTGTCTCCCTGTATTTTTAGTAATAGGAAAGAGGAAGGGTGTACAGTTCTTCTGCTTCACATAGGTACATGGAAAGAACTTACCTTGTCAGTGGGTTGATTCAAAATAGGTAGTCTCTCTTCAATTTTGTCCAGACCTATGCACGCATAGTTGTTGGCAACTACAACTATAAAATTACAATAGCTGGTTTAAGATTTGGAGTTTGTTTTCCCTTAGTATAAATAAATCCAGTTGAGAATTCCTCTTGAAACAGAGCTCATGCTAAAACACTCTTAGTTTCCTCCCTTTTTCAGTGAAATTTGAGGCAGGAAAGCCCAGAAACAACACAGGTTTACAGCAACAGAAAAAAAGCTCACTTAAATCCATTTGACACTTTACAAGCAACTGTTAGAACAAGATAGAAGCACCTGGCTGCCTGCCACTTCATGAAACCAGGTTACTGGTTACAACAGTCTCGTGACACAGTTGCCAAATTTAATCAGTTGTTCTCAGCAAGAGAAAGTACAGGAGTAGCATTTGAAACCAGGTGAAAGGTAATGAAGGTGTTGAGCAACAGACTACATAACCATCTGGCATATCAAGATGAATCAGTCAGTTTAGGATTAGAAAAGCTGGAATCTGCTTTGGCTCTAGACGGTTTGGGATTTTTTGTTCAATCACACCCATCTGTAATCAGTTACTTAAGCCATGCAACAGGTTCAGTCAGCTACCTGAAACTGCACTCCAGACTGGCATGACCATGTTAAACTGCAAGTACATCTGGATATAAAAAGCAATCAATTTAGTTATCAACAGTTCCATTGTTGCCTTACTTTGCGGTTCCAGTTTCTGGATGATAGGCATAGCACTCATCAGGGCTACTGAAGTAATAGTCTTCACTCCCTTCTCTGCTATCTCACATACGGATTTCAGATAAGGATGGTTATCCTTTGTGGTGATGCAAGCTGTGGACACCATATCATAGGTGGAGCTCACCAAGGGAAGGTTAGCAACCCTCAATACAATGTTCTGTTTAAAAAAAGAAAAATGTTAGTTGACTCATGTTTCTGAACTAGGCATAAAGAACTATGGGGCTATATAAGACCTACCTGCTGTGGATCAATTGCTGCCAATGCCATTTTTTCAGGTCTTGAATCTCACACAGCCTGTGAAAGAAGCATATTTGAGTTACAGCATTCTCATATCCACTCCATCTAATCACCGGACTTTGAAACCAACAACCCTTTTGTAATCAACTCCATTGGTCATGCCAGTCGCCTTGATCAAATTCTTGCATACAAGAATTACATTTTATTGTAGCAACTCAGAAATCCAAAACTTTGTTTCCCAATTACTTTGGTTTAGGCAACAGAAGTAGGGCACATGCAAGAGACAGGCTTTGAGGTACAGCACTTCACTGAAGAATTAACAAAGAGTTACCAGTCAGTCGATCAACCTATTTTTCTGGAAGACACACACACTTGGGCTTATCTGTTGAGCCAGGCCAAAGAAACACCAACCAACAAATCGCCAGAATTCTAGTTTAGGATGTCTAAATCAGATGAAGCCTCCACCATCAAGGTCTTTAATCAGATCAGATCTTCTGTTAACATAAGGGAGTCAAGTTTGACATTTGAGTCATCACTGCTGCCCAAATCTTGACAACACATGGAAGATTGAAGGGGAGTACTTATTTCAGTAACCTCAGCTCAATTCCCAGAAGTCATTCCGCTAAACTCAAGGAGTTCATTCTCTCTAGTGGCATACCCGATACCCATGCAGGACTCCCCCTGCTCAGCTTGCTCAAAAGTTAGCATTCGTGTAACACACAAGGTATAGGACTTTCCCACTGCAGAAAATCTCTCCTTTATGTTAATTTAGACTTAATTATTACCCATCCCACACTGGAACAGGCAGTCATCCAACAAGCCCATGCTACTCAGTTATCTTCCAACACCTATTCCCATGGAGAAAACACTAGCAGCTCTACCACCCATATGAACCCTGTAAGAAAAGAGGGGTATTGCAGTACCACATAAGGAGCACATACAGAAGTGCACTGCCATCCAACGTGCACATACAGGCTGAACATAATTTGCTGGAACCACTTTTTGCATTGATGTTTTCATATGACACTTAAGTTCCCTAAGAATCTGCATAAATGAAGGCAACAGAAAAGCAAGCTAAAAGTCAGTCCTCAAAAGGACTATGGTTTTCAAGACTTTCTGCTAAGTTTGTCAGAGAAGCACCAGCAGTTTTCTTCCTCATAAGTATGACAGTATCAAAAGGAGTGTGTTAAAATCCTGCCTGGGAACAAGTAAAACCTTTTCCCCATTACATAACAGGGAACAAGGACAAAGGCATGCTGTTGACATTTTAGACATATTTGCACATATTAACACACGTGCCATAAGGCAATGCCTGTAATGAGATTAACCACTGTACATGGGACATACAAGCAGGTAACTGACACAGGTTACAGCAGTAAAAGAGTTGTTTTCCTTCCATCTATTAAATATTGAAATACCCCCAAGAACATGTTATGTTTCTCACATAGCATTACAAGTCTGATTACTCAGAGTACAGCTGAATTTCATTTTGGGCTGTAAAGCACACTGTAGAACAGGAGAAGAGGCTAACAGAGCAGAATTTGGCCTCTGAAGGAGGAAGGGCCCTTACTTTAAGGGTTACTCAGTATCTATAATATGTCCAAAAAGATTGAGCCAAACACAGCATGGATGTAAATTTTAGTCAACTAGTTAGTCTGTGAAGTTATCCCTGCTCTTAAAGACATCAGTGATAGCTACGCTCTTGCACAGTTTTTTAAGAATTCCTTGCACAGTTTCAGCACCACTAGAAGTTGGATCCACTTCATTGGAGCAGGTGAGTGAGCTGCCCGAATCAAAGCCCAGGAAACGAAAGCATATTTCGGAAACAGCAAAAGATGCTGAACAGGAAAATAAACTAAGTTACAGCTTTCATTTCTACCTTCCCTCCCTCGCTACGACACGATGCTAAAGGCCAAAAGGCAGCAGGCTGACAACCCCGCCGAGGAGCCCAGGAGCCGCCCCAGGCCTCTTCAGGGATGGGGCTGCCCAATACCTCTCCGCGAGCGCCTTAGGCAGCCTACCACAAGACACCAGGATATGGGGCAGGAGGCCCGCAGGCGCAACGACGGAGGCACCGGGGGCGGGCCCGCGGCGGGCCGCAGCCCCCGCCCGCTCCGCCGGTAGGCTCCACCATACTGCGGAGCCAGCCCCGCAGGGCGGGCGGGCGCCGAGCGCTCCCGCGGCCGACGAGAGCCGGGCCGGAGCGCCGCTGCCGGCAGTACTCACCCAGGAAAACCCAAAAAGGGCACAGGTACCTGCAGCTCGAGCACAACCACCACCTGCCCGGGTCCGGCCTCGCCCCGCTATTTATGGGGAGCGGCCGCCGCCGGCCGCGCGCCACCCGACTTCTCGCGAGAGGACGATGCGTCACTGCCGCCGCGCGTCAGCGGGGGCGGGGCCGGGCCGAGCCGAGGACGTGGCCGTGCGTTCACCCATACCGGTCAAGCATCAGAGCGGGAGGGCAGGGCCGGACCCAGAAAAAGAAATCGTAATAAAGGAAACGCTTGTTGAACTACTCTTTCAGCAGAGCCGTTCGTAGTACCTCAGTGCGAACACAAGGCCCAGAAAGGGGCCGGAAAGGTCCAGGCTTTCAGACCGAGGCATCTAGGCCCACAAGTAGGCTGGCCAGGAGCAGAGGTTACAGACAAAATGCTTGCTCTCTTCACTCAGAATTATTTCAGTCATCCAGATGTGCAAAAGAACAAAGCAGGAGGTTAGGCTGTGTTGGTCATAAATTAATCACACCTCTTCCTTTACCCAGGCTTCTTAAGCAGGACTGTCCCAGGTGAGGCTGGAACACAGGGTGTACTGAAACAGGAGGTCGACCAGCTCAGAAAGGCAGATGAGCCTCCAGTCTTCTTCTCCAACACTACAAGTTCAGTTCAGCACACTCACAGATAATCACCTCCACAGATTTAAACCCACATTTGTTTGGTGTTCTTAACTTTTGTAACTCCAAAGGTGCACTTCACTTTTAACCTATAAACAAATGAGATACACATCACAGACATATCAAAGCAGCAGGGAAAAACTGTTGTGGGCAAAGGTCCAAATACATATTTACAATTTAAGTTGTATTCAGCATGCCATTGCAGTGACAGTGTCAGGAGACAGCTACCTGATAAAGATTCAGGCCTTAAGGGTAATCAAGTGCTACAAACCTGTACAAACAAATTCTGCTTGGGCTAGTAATTTTTGCATAAGTATTTTTCCTCAAGGAAAAGCACTACAAGGCTTTTACCACCACTCAGACTCTACTGTCCATACTGTTCCTCCAAAGCCCACACCACTCAGGGCTATTTAACTACTTAGCAGGAACAAGCTACAGCTGCACATCATCCATGTCAATCAACCCACTGCCTTCCAGGCAAGGCCACAGATGCACATTATCAATGCTAATCAACCCACTGCCTGCATTCCTCTACAATTCCCCTTTTTTGTTTTTAACCAAAAAGGCCATGTCTATCATCCATTGCAGGGCCCTTGGCCGGATGTGTGGAAAGGCTGTTCAGGCTGAGTTAAGAAGGCACAAAGCTGCATCTGATTCAGGCTCCACATCAGGGTCACACAGATGTTCTGACTCCCCTCTCAAGGGGTCTGTGGAACAGCAGATATCTGATGTCCTCTTGTCAGTTCTAGGATCCAAAACAGGCTTAACACCTAGCTGGAAGCCACTGAGACCCTGCATCTGTAGAGACACAAGCATACCCTCATCCCCAGGTAATTAAATCCACAAGCCTGTCCATTTTCCCATTTGTAGGTCTCGCATTAAGACCTTTCCTCAGATAGGAGGATCTCCTCCCTGCAAAGACAAGAAATGAGAGATAGTCACAGGCCACACTTTCCCAGCCGGCACAGTCAAATAATCCAATGTATACACATCTTTCCATAGACAAGCATGCGGAGTCTCAGAACTCATTCCCCCTTTTTGTTTTTCAAGAAGTAGCTTTAAAGTATGATGAACACGTTCCACAATGGCTTGGCCAGTTGGGAATGCAGAATTCCAGTAACATGTTCCACCCCCCAAGAGGCAAGGAATTTGGCCATGCATGTAGATGAATATGCTGGCCCACTGTCTGTCTTGAGATGCTTCGGAACCCCCAGAGCAGCCCAAGCCTGCTGAAGACGTGAAATGGCATCCAGAGCCTTCTCCCCAGTATGGGCCGATGCCCACAGAACTTTTGAGAAGGTAACAGAGACATGAACATACTGTAAATGACCAAAAGAGGGCACATGTGTGACATCAGTTTGCCACAGATCCAAGGACTGATATCCGCGTGGATCGACCCCTTGTGGAAACGTCAGTCTGGGACCCAATCGCTGACACTCTGGACAAGTGGCAATAATTGATTATGCATCCACAAAAGATATTTTAAGTTGACAGACCAGTGCCCGAGCCCCCTGATGAAAAAATTGATGAGACATGAGGGCCTGTCATATCAGATCCAACACCGGAGGAGTCCAAGCAGGAGCTGCAAAAGCATCAGCACAGGCATTCCCTTCACAGACTAATCCTGGCAATCCAGTGTGACTGCAGATGTGCAGAATGTAATATCTATGTGTATGTTGGCTCACCATCACCCATAATGTTTTTAATAAAAAAAATAGTTGTTCTGAATTTACCTCCTTAAGCAGCACACGGTCAATGCGTCGCACAACATCCGCAACATAAGCAGAGTCTGTAACAATGTTTACGGAACGTCAAGAAAACATTTTAAAGGCAACAATGACAGCACTAAGTTCAACCAATTGGGGTGATCCCTGTGTTAAGTGTATCAATTCTTGCCATTGCTTCCCATCATACCAAGTGACCACTGCCTTTCCCGATTTCCCAGAACCATCCATAAAGACCATAAGGCCTTGCACTAGGCTATCTGCTACCAGCAGCTTTTGAAGTATTTGTATGTCTGAATAAGTTTGTAACAATTTATGACCGGGAAGGTAATAGGATATTTGTCCCTTGAATCCTTCCAGAGCTAACTAAAACAGTAAACTGTTTGCCAAACACCAGCTTACATAATTGTGTTCAATGGGAATTATCAGGTGACTGGGATCTTGGCCGGTGAGCTGAACACACCGTGTACGTCCTCTGGTGATAATTTTCGATACTAGTTCAATTTGAGTGCTCACTGTCTTCCATGGTTGCACAGATAACCACTCTAAGACATGTAGCAGATGCTGCCAGCACTCATTCCATTGGCCCAACAATCCCATGGGATGATAGTTCACAGTGACAACATATAAACTTATTGGAGTTTATACGCCTACACGGTGTAGCCTTTTTTGTTGCAGACCATTGGCCACCCTCTCCAGGGCTAAGGTGGCTTCTTTAGTTAGTGATCGGGGAGGCATCAAATCAGTGTCACCCTTCAATAGATCAAAGAGTGGTGTCAATTGGTCTGTTGTAAGGCCCAAGTATGGCCTTACCCAATTTATGGCCCCTAATAATTTCTGCAAATCATTTAGGGTTCTGAAACTTACTCTGAGCTGGATAGACTGTGGCTCAAGCATTTGATCTAGCTCTTTAACTCCCAAGTATTTCCACAGGGCTTGTTGTTGAATCTTTTCTGGAGCTATACATAACCCAAAGGTGCCCAACGACTGCTGCAAAACTGGATACGCTTGCTGAAGTTCAGCCTTATTTGCAGCTGATACAAGAATATCATCCATATAATGATAGCAATACACTTGCTGAAATTGTTCCCATACAGGTGACAATGCCTTTGCTACATACCATTGACATATAGGAGGACTGTTTTTCATACCCTGCAACAACACCGTTCATTGGCATCGCTTACAAGGAGCCATATTGTTTCTGCTAGGTATGGAAAAAGCAAATTTACATTTATCAGCTTCATGTAAAGGATTACTGAAAAAAAAAAGAATCTTTTAAATCAATTACCAAAATGTCCCAGTTTCACGGGATCGTCATCAGGGAAGGCATGCCCAATTGCAGGGCTCCCATTCCCTCCATTACATCATTTACTTAAATCTTGTAACAGGCGCCATTTGCCCAATTTCTTTTTTATCACAAACACAGGGGTATTCCAAGGACTATGGGAAGGTTCTAGGTGTCCTTGTACTAATTGTTCTTTGACTAATTGCTGGAGGGCTACACATTTTTCCTCAGGAAGGGGCCCCTGTTCCACCCAAACAGGGGTATCTGTCTTCCAAGTCAAAGGCAGAGTAGGTCTTTGTACACCCTCCATCACAGTGGCCCCTATTAAAAATCCTTCTGGGTACCAATGAGGACTCCCCATTATCCCAAAACATCCCACCCCCACAAATTCAGAGGGACATCAAGCACATACAGACACATCATTGGTGTCTGGCCCTCAGGGTTTTGAACTTGCACCATATACTGACTTTGGACACTGTGTCACGCCACCCACTCCCACCAATATGAAACCTGCTGAGCAGACAGGCCAAGAGCGAGGCCAGATGCATGCAGATATAATAGTTGCATCTGCTCCCATGTCAATCATCCCAGTCACCCATATTGCAGAAGGAGTCCCTTTGGCAAAGGTGATTTTACAGGTTAGAGTTGGTCAAGCATTTTGCACACTCCAAGTCCAGAAAATTTGTGGTGTTCCTGCTGAACCAAACCCTTCTTTGCCCCAGACTTTGTCATGGGCATAATTAACTTGCGCCCACAAAGGAATTAATTGTGCAATCTGGCTACCTTCAGGAATTGACATGGGGGAGTGGGGGTCCACACCATTGCTTGAATCCAACCCATATTATCAGCATCAATGACTCCTGGTAAGACAAACCAACCTTGTAATGTTGAACATCCAAGCAACAGTGCACTCAATTTATTGCCAATGGGTCCCACAGCATTCAGTGGGACCTTATGTACTTTATCATCCTCTAGTGTGATGGCGGTTGCTGTAGTAACATCCAATCTGGTGCTCCCTTAAGTTCAGGCTGCAAGTTGGCTGCATAAGCCTGGAATTGTTGTGGAAGATTCATCTGTATCATCATGCGGTTCCTCCCCTGTTTCCCTGCTTTCTGTTGCCACCTGCACATAACTGCCCTTGAGTGTTAAATTTAGATCTATAGTGTTTTGCAAAATGCCCTGGTTCGTTACATCAACAGCATACCAAACCAGAGCCATCAGCCCTTCCCAGCCTCGATCTCTTTGGACAGTCCTTCTTTAAGTGACCTTCTTGCCCACATGTGTAACAACGGTGGACGACCCTGACTGCATCAGCAAAGGTCTTTGCCAGACGCTCCATTTGGAAGGCAGCGGTTCCTACCTTCCCACATACATACATTAATTCTATTAAAGTGGGATTATGATTCACCATGCCTGCAATCACCTTTCTACAATCCTCATTTGCATTGCCCTTAGCTAATTGAAGTAACAATGCTTCTTTAGCTGCCCCATTCTGTATTGGCTTGTCCAAGAAGTCTCTCAACCTATCCAGGAATGACACGTACCCCTCATTGGGGCCTTGATTTATTGTGGTCCATGACTGTTGTGGAGTGCCATGATCCAGAACTTGCAATAAAGCTTGGAGTTAATTCTTTTCCCTGCTGCAGGACTAAAGGATGTAAGCGAGCTTGTAACTGAGGAGAGTTAACCAGAGCTTCCCCCATCAATTGTGGAATCCCTGCCCCAAAATGTGGATCATCCTGGGGGTATTCTAAATTCATCAATGATTGCTCATTTGCCAAACACCTCCAGTTTGACTCAAACATTAACATTTGCATAGAGGTCAATATAATTTGTGCAATCGTACGGTGATCATGAGCAGTAAGCTCTGCTGTGAAAAGACCACATAACAATGATTGAGCATAGGGCGAGCCTATTCCGTACTGTGTACAGGTTGATCTTAACTCTTTTATCACTCCCCAGTTGAAAGATTCCCACTCGGGGGGAGCATTACCATCCTTTCAAAGCACTGGGCAGGCTAACACCCTGCCCCCCAAGGCAGTTGCAACATTGATATTCCCTTCTGCAAGTGCTTGCTCCTGCATCTTTTTCCAGAATTTGGCAGGATCTGGTCCCAATGCTGTAATTTGGACTGGTTGTTGAACATGACCTGAGGTCTCCTCCAATAAACCTATCACAGGTGGCTTGGGATCACAGTCAGGCAACGTGACAATGACCAGATCCCCCTGCTGCCCCAAAGGGAACCAACTCTGTCCACTTGATCCAACACCACTCTGCTCCTCCTGCCAGCCCTGACTGTGTGAATCAGGCGATGGCAGAGAATCTGATGGCACCAAAGGTACCTTATTGGGCATCATCTCTGCAACCGGGGATGTGGCTGCTTCAATTGCAGCCTTTGTCTCCCTGTCCAATTCTGATTGTTCTAGTAAATCTAAGACCAATCTCCATGTTGTCAATGACGCTGTAGCAATTTTGTCCCCTCTCACAGCAGCCCCAAAAAGTAGCATTCCAGCACTTTGCCATATCTGAACGCTGGAGACATTTTTCACTGTAACTGGCAAATCATTCCTTTTACACCACCCCAGCAGAGTTCTTATTGCCATCTCATCGTACTTTATGCCTCTATTTTCAAATATGCCTATTAACATTTTTAATATAGGGCTCGTCTCTCCATCCACTTCTGATTGTTCTAGCAAATCTATGATCAATCTCCAAGTTGTGAACAAAGCTGTAGCAATTTTACCCCCCCCAAGGCAGCCTCAAAAAGTAATTTTCCAGCATTTTGCCATGCCTGAACACTAGAGACATTTTTCAGCTTAACTAGCACATCATTTACTTTGCACCATCCTAGCAAAGTTCTTATTGCCTTCTTGTTATACTTTATGCTTCTTTTTTCAAATATGTCTATAAACCTTGGTAACACAGAGCTTTCTTCTTCTGCACTCATATCAACCTTCCCTCATCTACATTGGGTGCCAGAAGCTGCCATTTGAGTTAAGTGGTCAACAAATATTGCAATACACCTATATCAGTTAGTTGTCAATGGCTCAGCTCTCACAGTGTCTGTTATGGGTTGCAGGTTCTCCTGCTTGTCTCAGCTACATTGGGCACCAGTTGTTGTAGCCAGAGTCCAACTCAGCCTCACACAAGACACCAATGGTTGTAGCTCAAAAAACTAGTAGGCTGCAACAAGGCTTTTACCACCAGTCAAATTCTACCATCCATACACAAGGCACAGTAAGACCACAACCCTCATCCTTAGTGCTATTTAACTATTTAGCAGGAACAAGCTACAGCTGCACATCATCCATGTCAATCAACCCACTGCCTTCCAGGCAAGGCCACAGATGCATGTTATCAATGCTAATCACCCCACTGCCTTCATTCCTCTACACTAAGTCAAGAAGTTTTTAGTTTCTTGGGCCTTGCCAGTCAGAGGGCTAGAGGGACACAAGAAATTGGGAAGGGATACAGCCAGGACAGCTGACCTGAACCAGCCAAAGAGGTATTCCATACCATAGGATGTCATGCTTGGTATATGAACTTGGAGGGTATTCTGGGGCCTGGGGTTGTTGCTCAGGGACTGGCTGGGCATTGGTCAGTGAGCAGTTGTACTGTGCATCATTTTTTTTCCTTTCTCCCTTTTTCTTTGGATTTTATCCTTTTCCCCACCTTTCCATTATAACTGTTGTTATTATTATTGTTGTTGCTTTAATTGTTGTTCTTTCCTTTTTATTCTGTTTAAATTATTAAATTGTTCTTATCTCAACCCTTGAGTTTTACATTCCTTTCTGATTCTCCTACCCACCCCTCTGGGTGAGGGGGAGTGAGCAAGTGGCTGTGTGGTGCTTGGTTGCCACCTGGGGTTAAACCATGACAGGAAGCTGGTTTGCTAAGTATTCCCAAAGCATCATCAACTTAACCCAACAGTCTTGCAGCCCACAAAATGAAGTGAAAGTTGCCACTTTCTTTTAAACCAATAATTGTGGGACTAGAACTTCCTTCTTTTTAGTAAACTGTTTGAGAATAACTTTTATCCAGATTGTGGGTCTTCTTACGTTCCTTTCTCTGCTGAAAGTTCAAATTATCATTACTTAGATGGGTGCCTTTAGCACAACGCTCCACCTGACCTCACAAACTGAATATGTTAACCAAGAAAGCAATGAAAACAATTATATTTCACACACCCCTCCAAATTAACAGCTCTTTTAATGTGCATACATAGACACACACCTGAACAAAATGCACTTAAACAATCCCTTCCCACTCTAAAATATGATGATCAAAATAAGTCAACAACAGGACACCCAAACCTGTGTCTCTATTCTAACTGAAAAACACATATCTGCAGAAGCAACTGATCAACATACAACTGTTTTGTTTGTGTAGAGGTGACCAATTTATAGTGTGTTGAGAAAGGGATAGAAAATGAGAGAAAACTCAGAGATAATTTATTTGTTTTTATTATCCCTCTTTTTGCATGTAAATTTGCTGAAACCAAATAAGAAGGTACTCCATGCGGTTCCCAGGCTGTTATCTGTGTAATTTCTATAGCTGCCACATCCTGATACTTATTGTCTAAGGTACAATGAAAGGTTGGTCTCAGCTAAGGCTTACCGATTGTTTCAGGACTTCTTCATCTCTAATTTTAGTGATTCAACTGACAGTTTCCAGTAAGAGACTTAATGTTGGAATAGAAAACTTTCTTTATTAACCTTGTACTTCAGACATTAGCTTAAATACTATCATGTCTGGAAAATGCAGTACGCTAGGAGGAAATGTGATGTATTAAATCAAAATCTTTCCGCATTTAAATCTATGAATGCTAAGAAACCTATGGTAGAATTTGTCCCTGTTATTTATTAAGATGTTAGAGGAAGATAAATATTCTTTTGGAGCCTATCCCTAGCTACGAATCTCTTCCTTTATTGCACTGATTTGCTTTTCCAGAATTAATTTGCTTTAATATTTCAAGATGCTTTTCTAAATCTTAAAACCCTACAACCTTTGTCAAAGCAATGATAATGTAATGTCTAAATTCCACCACATACATATCATTTGCATCTCAAACGTATCAATCTAACATATCAATATCATAGCAAACACAAACGTGCTGAGAGAATGCATGGATTAATAAATATAAATAGGCAATTACATTGCTAATCCACTGGATCATATAACATTTTTAATCAAAGTATTTGGCATGAGAATGAAAAATACTGAAGAACCTGAAGCATCTTTTAAGTAAAGATAAAAATTACAGTACGATCCTGTTGGGGTCTGCAGCGGGTCTGCAGACAAGTTAGTTGACTTCAGAGACTTAGTCGTGTACCTTTAAGACAGCCACAAATTGTCAGGTCTGTAAACAGGATGTGAAGAACCGGAACTTAGAACCGCAGCATACGGGCACCTACAGCAACAGCAAATAGCAAGCAAGAAGAAGGACACAAAAACCTATCAGGGTCTAACACCTGCACTGTCTAAGATATAAAAATAGTTTGTATAAACAATAAAGGCCATTTTGTCGGAACCCAGCCATGCAGACATAGTGTTTCTTTTAAGTCCGCCTCGACTTGCGTCACCACACGATCCAACTTAATACTTTTAAAAAGTGATATTCCTAAGAATTCAGGCTTGACACTCTTGAATCCCTTTCCAGTATTATGAAGAACTCCAGGAGGAAATACAAAGTTTTATGTTTCCTGGTAAGTTCACCATTCAGTACTATTTACAATCAATGGATGAACCTAACTAAAGCACTGAAATAGCACAAATATATTACTATGAACAACAATTGTATCCTCCCATAAACTTCATGTTTTGTCTTTTGAAAAGCTTCTGCTATTTAATAATATTGCCTCTTACTTTTAATCTCATATTGCAGTTGCAAGAAAAGACCTAGTCCTGCTCTGACATGTTACAGTGTTGTCATGGATACACAGGTATCATACATTACTTCCACCAGTAAATAAACAAGATTCTTAAAGAGTGCTTGGTAGGATTTACTAGCCCTGTAGTATTGTTAGCTGCATAGAGCTTTAAATAAGCAAATTGATTTGTAGTTTTAGAATAATATCCAGAGTTATATGGGAGCACACATACATGATATATTTACCTTTTAAAAATGAAAAGGTAAATGTGATAATGTGTAATTACTGTCATAACTTTTTAATTCAATTTATCTTTACCTCTTATTTTTCAGAAAATATTTGTACATTATATGAAGGATCATTTTCTAATATAGTAGACAATTTGAGATAGTTGCCTACTAATTGCTTAAACAAATGTTTTATATCTTTACACATATGAATAGTAAAATTGTTCATTTTTATGGGAAAAAATACTTGACAACACATCAGTCAATGGTATTTTAGTTCTTTTCTAAAACAAAGTCCTCTCCCTTCACAGACTATAAAGATGAAATTCAAGCAGTCTTGCTATCATATATGTCAACAGCTACAACAGGATTGACTTAAATCTAACAAATCAGTATCTTATGTTGATGAAGGGATATATAGTAAATACTCTAAGCTTAAGTTTCAAGAAGGAAAAGCAGAGATTGTTAAGTACTATGTTTAATTCAGTATATTAAGCTTAGCAATAGTAAAAGTCTTATTCTTGGCTAGAGACTCCAATTTATCAGAGAAATGAAAACAAAAATATCAAGTTAAATTGGGTAAAAATCTCAGGTTTAAAAGCTTTAAAAAAATAAAACTTTTATATTTTTGAAACAAAACACTGAAAAATAACATAATTGTGGTTTATACAGAATTTATGAAAGTATATGCATCTTTCTTTTCAAGTTCAAAAAGCCTGTATTGTATGATGATGTATTCAGGCACACATACAGTATGTATATGACTGGGATGTTCTCTTGGGTTTAATTGTTGGCATATCTTTGTTGATTAGCCTGAGTAAACCTAATTTAAGACCAGACAGAGCAAATAATTTACTATGAATAATTTATTTGATAAATTTAGTCATATTTTCATCTCTTGTCATATTTATGAGCAGATTGCAAAGTAGCTTTTTTCCCTACTGTATGACTTCATTATTGATATTCAAAATCTGCATTGTACTCATCAGTTGTGATTGGCTGGAGAATTCATATGTTGTTGTACCTGTTATTTTATCTTTGGAGCTAAGGCTGCAAAGTTTTGAGTGATCATTCTGGTTTCTGTCCAACATAGTGTCTGTCTTCAAAGGTGACTGATGGGGACCGTCCCTTGAGGATCTGGGCTAATGCGCCTTACTTTCAAGCATGCATGTTCCTGCTGAGCTCCAGAGCATCCAGCATCTCCAAAGAATGAACCAAGAACACTAAAATTTTCTATCAGACAGACTTCTTTCCAGGGTATATTTGCTTTCCACAAATATTTTGCCATTGACAATCAACTGCTAAAATACTTACCAAAAGTGAATACAGGAAGAGCATGAACTCAGCAAAAGCAGATTAATTTAGTGAATGAATGTTTATGATTTTGGGTGTTTGTTTTTATTGTTTGCCCCTTGCTACTTAAGATACTGCATAATAAAGTCATATGGATTGCTTTTAAAAGATATTTGCACAGCTTTGTGAGCTCCTTGGGGCAAAAACATCTCTGTTTAGAAAGTGCATAGCACACTGGGGTGCTCAAGGAAATAAATAATAATAATTAGTGCAATCCAGACATCATTTATCTCATTAGTAATTCTTGAATGTAAAAAAATCACATTGCAGTTATATCTATAAGGATTGTCAGTGCAAATAAAAGCTACAGGATCAAACCCAAAAGTTGTAGGTCATGTGGGGCTGAAAAATATAAATATCTTATGAGTCTCTAATTTGTATGTAATCTCATAAACCCAAAATATTTGGTGAAAGCAGCTGTGGCATGCTTGCAGAAAAACAGCAGCAAATATTGAATTATTAATTTATTTCCAAATTAAAGCTGAAATTGTGATTTCTTTTTTTTTAAAGGGAAAGAAAATAACAGGTGAAGAAAAAGAACACTGTGGTTCCTAAGAGAGAATAGGGCATCAAGATATCCTTCAGAAATTAATCTTTCTAGATTATTGCTCTGCAGGAATAAATATGGGTAAGATTTCTGTCTTTTGTGAAATAATGTTGTCAGTTAGCAGGCACAATTTTTCCTTCCTTAGACAGTAAATAACGTTTGAAAAGCTGTGCTTTAAACTGTGAGTTCAGTGCTGAGAGAGTTAATTTAAATTTGATAACAAATGGCTCTGCTTTTGAAATGAATGTAACCTGGCAACTTCAACTGAGACCCCTTCATAGGGTCTCAATTATATATGCAGCTTCTTTGAGAAATAGCTTCACACATCTGACCCAAGGCCCACTATGTTGTTGTCATGAAATAAAACTATGTAGGCAACGTTTCATTTCTGTATAATCTTCACATTGGAAAACTTAACCCCCAACCCCGGACACACATGCAAATACATTCAAAATCTCTTATTCTGAACCTGTTTCTTATATTGTCTCTATTGCTACTGGCTGAATAAAAATATAATACATATAATCTTAGTTCCAGTATTTAACCTGTATGCTTATTTTTAAAGAATTTCAGGTCACACTCCCAGGCTACCCCAATCAAAGCAGTAGTGTGAAACCAGAGACACACAAGGGGTTAAACACCCATAACATTTCTTTTTTTCTTTTTTTCAAAATGGCTGCTTTGTCTGTGTGCATACACCAATAGCAAATGTCCTTCTGTTATTGTACAGCCAATTTGACGTGTGCAGTATTCATATGCTCATAGTGGTACAGTTTCTTACTTTTTCACAGATAAATTGTAAAAATTGTTACAAACAGTGAATCACAAGAATAAACAGCTTTTATTTCATAAGCAATAAATTACTTCCCATTCAAATAACATGCAACGCATGCTACTGACCATTATTGTTTCTATTCATTGCCTTCTGGTTTTCTTTTTTAGAACAGTTAGAAAATATTTAGCAGATAACAGCCAGAGTTGATACGAATGACTGAATTTCTTTAATTTGCTTTTGCAGTTTCATGATGTGAAGTTAATTTTTACTCAGTTTTCACAGGCAATGAAAGCTTTGTAATGGGTACAGACATTGTTCTCCTATATAGACTGGTCATATTTTTTAAAGTGTGATCTGAGGACTGGGATATTTCCTCTTTCATGTTAACAAAATATGACATGGTATACATTCCCAGAATCACATTATTTAAGAATGTTACTAGCAAAGGATTCCTTAAATAAAACATAAAGCAGAAGCAACACAAAATAATAGCCAAGATCTTTTGTTGTTGTTGGAAAATCAACATTTATTCAAATTCTGAAAAGACTAGAAATTATAAATGATTGTTTGTATTTTTATCTGAAGTAAAATAGGAGTGTTTTTGTAGCCCATATTTTATAAATTAAAAAAGACAAAGGTGCTTAAATAATCAGTATGAATAGATATTTGGCACTAATAAAACAAACTTGATTATTAACCAGAGTTTTTTACAATGTAAAAATGGGTATGCTTTTCCACTTATTAAAAGTGTGTGGGGTTATGTAATGTAGTCAAGTATTATATGTGTTCTCCATTCAGACATAAAAATGCATGTATATAACTGCATTGTTTCAATTCATAAGTGTAAAGGAATCTAGAGTTAAACCTATAATTCTGTTACAGATTTGCTAAAATCATTTTAATAGAAATATAGAGGAATAAGAAATATATTCTAATGAAACTAGTAGTTGCACAACAAAAGCTGCTATGAAATCCTCTGTACAGCCCTGTACCAAGGCTAAGAACTTATATTTACTCAAAGAATGTAGGTATAGTATTTAGGTCATGTAACCATAGTTTGAAAGAAATAATTAATGAAATAACTGATGAAAGAAGGAGTCTGTTTCTTTAACTTTCTCTAACAAGGGGCCTGTTTATAAGTTATCTAGAGGGAGCGACTAAAAGAAACAAGCAGAAGACACAGATGGTTGACAAGGACATAAATTAGCTCAGACCGATAAGAACACTGCAAACTTGCAAGACCATCACATTCTAGACAAAAGGTGAAAAGTACACCATGAGGAAGACCTACGGCCTTCCTCCCAAAGACCACTGCCCACGTCCCAGAGACCCCTGCCCACAATTTTTGGAAGAATTTGCACAAGCTAATTAACATATGAAGCAAGAGTATGTTAATGATTTTCGGGAAATACTATGTTTATGCATGAATACTTAATGAATATGTATGAATAAGTTCTATGTGAGGTGTATGATTTTGAAGCTTGGTGTGTGTTGATCGTGAGAGGACTCACTCACGCACCCGGCCGTCAATGAAGAAGTGTCTGCTTATCTACATCACATTGGTGTTGATAAGTTTTTCATTCCGAGATTTCGGTAAGTTTTTGGCGACCCAGGTGGGACCTCGCTGAAGGAGACTGGAGGAGTCGGGGACCTGATCAGTTCCAGCCAGCACCGAGGATTTCTCAGGGATACCCATCGATCCCCGATCCGTAAGGCTCTTCGCGACGTTCCCTGGATTTTGGTAAGACACTTCTTGTATGTAAATTGTAGTAAGTGGGTTAGAGTCCCAATATAATAAGTGCACTATAGTAAGTGGGTTAGAGTTCCACGCAATGGGTTAGAGTCCCACTGTAAGGAGTGGGTTAGAGTCCCACCAGTGGGTTAGAGTCCCACTGAATAAGTCTGCCTGTCAGTCATGGCGAAAGCTGCGCAGGGTTGGACTAAAGGATTCTTGTGGAAGTGGAAGCCTAGGCGTCTGCCCGTAAGACATAAGCAAGAGCTATTGCAGGGTTGGACAATAGCGGAGATAAGAGAACTTATATGCTATAGTGTTCTTTAAGGTAGCACCTCTAACAAAAAGTTAGAAGTATTTCATGTGTTATTTTGTGAAATTGTTTATTTCTTTGATTGTATACCAAGTAGCAATTAAGAAGTGTATAATATTGTGCTATATACCTTTGTTTGAGATAACGGTTGTGGAAAAGTGTGAGTGTGGCTGTAAAGGAGAGATGTGCAATTGAACACGAAGTGAGTCGAGTGTGGAGTTTGGATCCGCGGATAGGAGTGACAGATTTGAGTGATTGTGTATTGTACTGTAAAGTGATTATACAATGGCATCTAAGTTAACACAGTGGTTTAAAAGTAAAAGTATGGGTAATTTGGCTGCAAATGACAAAATTCCAAAAAATTCTCCGTTGGGATATTTATTGGCACATTGGGGAGATTTATATGATGATCTACGAAAGAACCAGATGATTGAGTATTGTAATAATTGGTGGCCTTTGTATATATTGGATGATCAGGAAAAGTGGCCCATGAATGGGACACTGAATTATAACACCATTCTGCAGTTAACGCTGTACTGTAAAAGAGAGGGGAAATGGAGTGAAATGCCATATGTGGATTTGTTCTTTTACTTAAGACAGAAAAGACTGGCAGGATGAATGCAAGTTAACTATTGGAGATAACCTGGTAATGGCTATAACTGCTGATAATAAGAAAGTGAAAAAGTGTTGTTCAGTTTGTGAGATCGGGAAAGATTGTTTGAAGAAGAGAATTGCTTTTGAAATTGATGAAGGACCAGAATTAGATATATCCCCTCCTAGGAGAGAAAGGAATCGGGGTCGAGAATATAGGGCACGGGAGCAGGAGGGTGAACCAGATAGCAGTGGAATAGAAGATGTGGAGGAGGGACTGTCCGAGATTGTAATTCATACTCCTGTTTCACAGAGAACTCGGCAGCAGACACAAACAATAGCTCCCCTGCGACAGGGAGTTGGTAGTGATGGGCCAGTGTGTGTGAAAGTGCCTTTTTCAGTTATGGATTTGATGGCATGGAAACAGGCAGCAGGAATTTATAGAGAAGATCCTGAAAGAGTGGGCAGAGTAGTAGATACTATAATCAGAATGCAGAACCCGGACTGGAATGATTTACAGGTGATCCTGGATAATTTGTTAGATGATACAGAGAAGCAGATGGTATTGAAAACTGGCAAAGCACAGGCAGAGGTGGCTGTGTTGAGTGGAATAACAGGTGGAACATTAGAGCAGAATTTTCCATCTGGGGATCCGCAGTGGGACCCAAATAATGTGGCACATAGAGAAAGACTGAGTCGGTATCAGAAATGGATTTTATATGGAGTTAAACATGCTATGCCTAAATCTCTGAATTGGTCTAAGTTGTATGAAGTAAGGCAAGATAAAAATGAATCTCCCTCAGCATTTCTGGAGAGACTGAAGGAAGCTGACAGGTAATATACTGATTTGAGAGTGGAAACAGAGACAGCTCAGATACATTTGGCTTTGATTTTTATGGGACAATCGGCACCAGATATAAGGAAGAAACTCCAGAAACTGGAGGGAGAGGATTCAAGGAGTTTGAATAAAATGTTGGAGGTAGCATGGAAAATATATAACAACAGAGAAAAAGAGGAAAGAAAAATTAGGGAGAGTAGATTATTGGCCGTAATGACAGGAATGGCAGATAGAGGAAGGGGCAGAGGAAGAGGACAAGGATTTAATGGAAGGGGAGGTTGTATGAACTATGGCAATGGGAAATTTAATACCCCCTTAGGAATAAATCAGTGTGCTTTGTGCAGGGAGGAAGGACATTGGAAAAGGGATTATCCTAAAAATAGGAATGCTTATCAAGACATGGCCAAGGTAATGGTTTTAGATGATTGAAGGAGACCGGAGGGGAACCCAGCTGAACCTCTGGTTATAATTACGCTGGGAGTAAAAGAAGTTAAATTTTTAGTGGATACAGGAGTGACATTTTCAGTATTAAATACCTGTAAAGAAAAAATTGGAACAAAACCAGCTAATATAATAGGAGCAACAGGGAAAGAAGAGAACAGGCCATTCCTGCAACCCCTGGATTTGAAATTTGGAAATAAGATAATTACACATGAAGTCTTGTATGTACCAGAATGTCCGATACCCTTGTTAGGAAGGGATTTGTTATCCAAATTGAATGCACAAATTGTTTTTGAAGAAGGAGAACTTTTCTTGAAAATACCTGAGTCAAAAACGGGAGAAATCCTGATGATACAAGAAAAAGTAAAGGAACAAGAAACTCCACCGGAGGTGGATTTAGCAGTGATCCCTACTGTATGGGAAGCAGGTATTCCTGGTAAATCGAAACTAGCAGAGCCTGTTAAAATAGATTTGAAGGAAGGCGCAGGGGCAGTGAAAATTAAACAATATCCAATCAAACCAGAAGTGAGACAGGAATTGAAGAAATTGATTGATAAATTTCTGGAGTATAAAATATTAGAAGAATGTGAATCTGAGTATAATATTCCTATTTTACCAGTCAGAAAACCCTCAGGTGAATATAGGTTAGTACAAGATTTGAGAGCAGTGAATCAAATAGTTAAGGATATTTATCCTGTAGTAGCAAATCCCTATACGTTGTTAACAGCGTTAAAGGAGACTTATCAGTGGTTTACAGTGCTTGATTTGAAAGATGCTTTCTTTTTTATACCTTTGAAAAAGGAAGGCAGAAAACTATTTGCTTTTGAATGGAAAAATCCACAAACCGGGTGAAAGATGCTGCTGACATGGACCCGATTACCCCAAGGATTTAAAAACAGTCCAACTATTTTTGGAAATCAGTTAGCAAAGGAACTTGAAATCTGGAAACAGGACAAACCAAGACCTGGACATTTACTTCTACAATATGTGGATGATATATTGATTGCTACAGAAGAAAGATTTACTTGTATACAGGTGACTACTGACCTCTTGAATTTTCTGGGACTAAACGGGTATAAGGTATCCAGGAAGAAAGCCCAAATAGCCTGTCAGACTGTGATATACCTGGGCTTTGAAATTTCAAAAGGGCAGCGACAATTAGGAAAAGATCGCAAAGAAGCTATTTGTAGTATACCTGAGCCGAGAAATATTCATGAACTCAGAGCATTTCTGGGAATGGCTGGGTGGTGTTGCCTTTGGATTATGAACTATGGGCTAATAGCTAAACCGCTGTATGAGGCCTAAAAGAACTCTCCCTTTGTATGGGGCCCACAACAACAAAAGACTTTTGTAGAGTTGAAACGTGCCTTAATGTCTGCACCTGCTCTGGGACTGCCGGATTTAACCAAAGATTTTCACTTGTTTGTTCATGAAAGACAACACCTGACACTGGGCGTGTTAACTCAGAAGATAGGAAGCTGGTAAAGACCAGTCGGATACTTCTCCAAACATCTGGACACAGTGAGTAAAGGGTGGCCAAACTGCCTTCGAGCAGTGGCGGCAACAGTGATGCTCATACAAGAAGCTCGGAAATTGACCTTGGGAAGAACAATAACAGTCTGTGTCCCACACATGGTGATAACTGTTTTAGAACAAAAGGGGGGACAATTGGTTGTCTCCCAGCCGAATGATGAAGTACCAGGTGGTATTGACTGAACAGGATGATGTGATTCTAAAGACAACTAACCTGGTAAACCCTGCAGTGTTTTTAAGCTCCATACAGGAAGAGGGACAACTGGAACATGACTGCTTGGCTACCATCGTGTATGTTTATTCCAGTCGTGAAGATCTGAAGGATGTGCCATTGGAGTGACCAGACAGGGAATTGTATACAGATGGGAGCAGTTTTATGGAACAAGGAGTCCGATACGCTGGATATGCGGTAACAACAGATACTATAGTTATAGAAGCAGGAACATTGGCGAGTACCACATCAGCCCAGAAAGCGGAACTTATTGCTTTGATTCGAGCCCTAGAATTAAGTAAAGAAAAGAAAGTAAATATCTGGACAGATTCAAAATATGCCTTTGGGGTAGTGCATGTCCATGGAGCTTTGTGGAAAGAGAGGGGGCTATTGTCCTCTCAAGGATCAAACATTAAGCATCAAAAGGAAATTATACAATTATTGCAAGCAGTTCAAAAGCCAGATCAAGTAGCAATCATGCACTGTAAGGCACATCAAATTGGGAATACAAAAATAATTGCTGAAAATAATTTGGCTGATAAAATGGCAAGAAAGGTAGCAAAGAAACAAACACACTTCTAAAACAGTAACCCTTCTGTGGTGACGCAAGTCGAGGCGGACTTAAAAGAAACACTATGTCTGCGTGGCTGGGTTCCAACAAAATGGCCTTTATTGTTTATACAAACTATTTATATATCTTAGACAGTGCAGGTGTTAGACCCTGATAGGTTTTTGTGTCCCTTTTCTTGCTTGCTATTTGCTGTTGCTGTAGGTGCCCGTATGCTGCGGTTCTAAGTTCTGATTCTTCACATCCTGTTTACAGACCTGACAATTTGTGGCTGTCTTAAAGGTACACGGCTAAGTCTTTGAAGTCAACTAACTTGTCTGCAGACCCGCTGCAGACCCCAACAATTCCCCCTTTTTGTTTTTGAACAGCTAGTACCAGGTTTGCCATGTTCTGCAGGGCCCTTGCAAACATGACAGCAACCAAGGTAATAGCAAACAAACAATACTGCCAATTGAGTGAATGGATGCCAAAATGGCTGACATTTTCTCAGATTTTGGTAACATGTTGCTGCAATGGGGCACCTAAAATCCATGCAGCACATACCATCAAAATCCTCACAGCCATGTTCTTAAGCCAACAACAAAAACCAATAGTTGCTCTGTTTTGTATATAATGGTGGCAAATTTGACTCACATTCTTACCTGCCTAACAAACAAGGTATCGACATTCAAGGTGCAAACAATATTGACTTCTTTTGGGTTAACATTATACAGAGGTAATCAATTATCCCAAATATCAAGGCTTTCAGTAAGATTCTTCATTCCTCACATACATTCACTTTTTTGCAACAATGTCTGCAAGTCAGTTTCAAGGAAGGGCACACCAAACAAGGACTGGTTCAGTAAGGAGGCCACACATTAGTTGTTGGGTTGACTGGCGGCAGCAGCGCTCCCACAGTCTGGCACACTAAGCTCAGGCCGCACACAGCGAGCAGGTATCCATCGCGGGCCTTCATCTGTAGAAACACAAGCATAACCTCTCGCCCAAGGTAACAATTCATGCGGTCCCGACCAATGCCCGGTACGAGGGTCTTTCATGTGTACTAAGACACCTTCATGCTTTCTCTAATCGTGCCTCTGGGGTCATTCCCTTCATTTCCCTTTTTTTTTTTTTTTTTTTTTTGTTTTAGTTAGTGCCACTTTATTAATAGACTCACACCAATATGTACCCCCAGCTAAAAATACACACTCTACGCAGACCGCAGGCTTTGTTATTTAAAAGGTGATAGGTTAAAACTACTTGTTCACACGCTTCCATCTTATCCTAGTTTCTACTCATACTCCCTTAAAGTTATTTAACTCTTTACTGCAGGATCTCAGCTGCACATCATTCAAAGCAAGGCCAAAACTGCACATTATCAATGTCAAAACAACCCACTGTCTCTGTTCCATACAATTCTACAATTCCTTTTTTTTTTTTTAACACCAAAATACATTTCAACCACTGTAATACAGTAGATTATAGACAGCTTTTCCGCGTGAGAGAACACAATCACCCTGTATTGCAAAACAGTTTTTTGCAAGTCCTGTACTACTTTCCAAGCAAATGGTGTGTGAACGTGAGGATTACCAGCAGCCGCATCCCCCAATACAATAGGATATGCATGCGGTGCATCGGTGGAAGGCGTAGAAAGATAAGGAGCAGTCCGCCTATCAGTTCTACTAAATCCCAGTTCCCGTCTTTTAATGCCCCATCTCTTATAGCCTGCCAAAATCGGCGAGGGTCGCGCGTCATTACTGTACCACGGGAAACTGGATTTTTACCACCTCCACCTTCTTCATCGCCTGTGACTGATAACGTTGTCGTAGCTGGACCCGAATCCGGGTTTTCGGAATTTCCATCCCGCGCAGGCAGGGCCGGAGCCGAGGGGGCGGGCGGCGCCGAGGACGCGGGCGGGGGGGCCGGAGCCGAGGGGGGAGGTCGTGTGGGCTGGGGGGAGTCAGGGGGGGCTGGGATCGGTCCACCGAGGCTTCTGCTTGTCGTCCTCGTACTCGGAATCGGTATCAAGTATAAGTCGATGCAGTTGGAGAGATTTAGGGGATTCAGGCATTGGGGAGTGGCGCCTGGTAAGGGACACAGACTCTCCCCCTCCCCTACCCCCTCATCCTCTTGTCTGTATTCTGGAGGGGGATACAGGGGAGGTTTGAACGATGTACCCTCATTCGCATTTTGCTGACTTTTTAAGCCCCCACTTGCGTCTTGCAGACTTTGCAAGTCTCCACTCGCATTTTGCTGATTTGGCAAGCCCCCAGTTGCAGTTTGCTGATTTTTCAAGCCCCCAGTTGCATTTTGCTGATTTTGCAAGCCCCCATTTGCATCTTGCGGATTCTTGAAGCCCCCTACATGTCTAAGCAGTCCCCATGTAGGCAAAAACCCCGACGCCTCTTTGTCCCCTTTTTCCAGAGCTTCTGACAGTGTTGATCCTGAATTGTCCCAGGTCCACACACTAAGAGCAGTCGCGGGGGACATTTCCACTCCATGTGTTTTGGCCCACAATAATACATCTTTTAACCGAAGCCCATCTAAAGTAATTCCACGCTTCTCTAATACTAATTGCCACATTGATAGCACCATGCTATCTTCTTTAGATAACTTACTCCCCATGCTGTCCCTGGTGGCTCACCTTACCAGGGAGAAGTGTCACCTTCTCCCGGGATCTTGCAGCCGCTCGCTGCGCTACTCCGCTTCACCAGGCTCTGCCTCCCCAGCAACCCGCTGGTCACAGTTTCAGGATCTGCTCCTGACACCCCTTACCGGGGTCACATCGGCACCGTCTCAGGGTCTCTTTTTGATACCCTTTACTGGGATCATATCGGCACGTCAGGGTCACCAAATGTGGTGACGCAAGTCGAGGCGGACTTAAAAGAAACACTATGTCTGCATGGCTGGGTTCAGACAATAGGCCTTTATTGTTTATACAAACTATTTTTATATTTTAGACAGTGCAGGTGTCAGACCCTGATAGGTTTTTGTGTCCCTTTTCTTGCTTGCTATTTGCTGTTGCTGTAGGTGCCCGTATGCTGCGGTTCTAAGTTCCGGTTCTTCACATCCTGTTTACAGACCTGACAATTTGTGGCTGTCTTAAAGGTACACGGCTAAGTCTTTGAAGTCAACTAACTTATCTGCAGACCCGCTGCATACCCCAGCACCCTTCCTAAGGAAAGGCCAAGATATTCAGAAGAAGATGACAAATTGGGTCAGTTATTAAATGCTAAGAAAAACGTAGTTGGATGGTGGATAACTCCTAATGGACAAGTAGTAATTCCACCTCTTTTGATGAGAGAGATAATTCAAACAAGATATCAGTAATGTCACTGGGGAGTGGAAGCCTTAGTAACTTCTTTACGGAAACAAATAGTATCAGTTAAAATGTTAGGATTAGCTAAAATGATAACTGCAAAATGTGAAGTATGTTTGAAAAATGATCCAGTAATTAAGAAAAGAGTCCAAATGGGTAGGTTAAAATCTGGTACAGAACCTGGAGATTATTGGCAAGTAGATTTCTCAGAGTTACCTAGACAAAATGGGTACCGGTACATCCTGGTAAGGGTTGATACTTTTACAGGATGGCCAGAAGCCCTTCCCTGTCGCACCACACAAGCAAAAAGAGGTTGTGAAGTGGTTATTACAGGAAATAATTCCAAGATTAGGAGTTCCTATTGGAATTTCTTCTGACAGAGGTCCACACTTTGTTGCTGAAGTAGTCCAAAGTGTTAGCAAAGTATTGGGTATTACTTGGGATTTACATGCGCCTTGGAGGCCACAATCTAGTGGAAAGGTAGAAAGGATGAATCAGACTTTAAAAAGACAAATAAGTAAAATTTGTCAAGAAACTAATCTAAAATGGCCTCAAGCACTTCCATTGGCATTATTATGAATCAGAGTACAGCCAAAGAGTGGAACCTCAGCCAGTCCTTATGAATTATTATATTGAAAACCATATGAGTCTCCAGAACCAAATCCAAACATACATGTAAAAGGAAAGCAGGATGTATATAACTATTTGCTTTCTCTAGGGAAAACTTTGGCTGCAATTCAGAGTGCAGTAATTTGGAATAGACCTTTATCCCTGGAGAATTCAGTGCATGATTTCCAACCGGGAGACTATGTTTATGTGAAAACCTGGACCTCCAAACCTTTGCAGGAACGTTGGAGAGGACCTTTCCAGATACTGTTAACCACTTTTACAGCTATCAAGATTGCAGAATCAGATGCTTGGAAACATTATACTCGGGTGAAGAGAGCACCTACTCCATGGAAGATTGTTAACCATGATCCAGAGTCTTTAAAACTGACTCTGAAACATGTCTAATTTTTCATATCAGGTTTTGATTGTTCTTTAGATTTTATTATGGTCAGTGTTGGTAGGATCATGGACTGACTTGGTAGACAGGAACAAAAGACAACTAGAAACAGAACAAGTAATTGACATTCCCAAAGAAATGGCTGAGGAAAATTTGATGTTGGGATTGATTAAAGAATTTGCCAACTTGCAGAATGTTGCACAGATCACTGCTTGTTTACCAATACTGAGGGCAGCAGGTGAATCCATTCCATGGGGAATTTTAACTATGAATCTGACAAATCTGGAACATAAAAATGAGACCACCTATTGTGAACAAAGGCCAGTAACTCAATGGTATGAGCAAGTGAAAGTCATTAGAAAACAGTGGAAAACTCCAGGTAGTCTGGCGGATTGTGAAAAATTGTTAAATTATGTTTTTACCAAAATAGGGTGATTTAAGACTGTGGGATGGTGTTCTTATGATTAACAACTTAAAACCAAAGTGAGCAAAAATATTATGGAATGGAAGTGTAACAAAACAGGCCAAGGTACGCAATCAGTAGAACAATGGGACTCTATATGGTCCAAGTCCATATTTTCTCAATTTCAGTACATGGCCAGAACTCCTTGGTGTTTTACCTGGGAGGGAAAAGCTGTCGTAGTTTTACCCTCAGTCGATGATAAATCAACTTCATGGAGAGAGGAGAATAAAATAGTGCCATGGTGGAAATGTGAAAAGGTGTATGATTGCAGCAATGCAGACAATAATTCAACGAATTCCTCCTCTGGCCACTGCTTTAAAATATGGTTTCTTTTGCCGAGGTCTGAAGAATACTCTCAATTTAACTAGTGCCTTTACACCCAGAGAAGGAGATTTGTTTAGTTGCAGAAAATCTACTATTCAAAGTCCAGGACATTTAGTTTGAGCATTAAGTGACGGAACCTGGAACACACATTTACCATTAGATGGTAAGGTGAAACAAATTACTTTAGGCATGCCAACATTGTGCCCGATTTGGAAGAAATCACCATTTAAGGGACCCTTGGAAACTTTATAATTAAAACGAACCAAGAGGTCTAAGACAAATGATGATACTTGGAACGAACCATCAACAGGAGTGAAAATTGGCTGGGTACTTGAATCACTTTTAAATCCTATAGCCTCATATAGAAACAGGGAGTGGCTTTATCAGTTAGCAGGTCAGGTAGAAAAGTTAGCAAATGTCACCAAGAGGGGGTTTAGGGAACTGAACATACAATTGCAGGCAACTTCTAGAATGACTTTACAAAATAGTATGGCATTAGATATGCTTTTACTTAAAGAACATGGAGTATGTGGATATCTCAAGGATAGACAGGACCACTGCTGCATTCATATTCCAAATGTTACTCAAGATGTGGAACATGATCTGAACCTATTAGGTAAAATTGAAAAGGAAATAGAATCAATTCAAGAAGATATGTTAGAAGATTGGCTGGGGAAAATTTTTAACAAACTGGGATGGAATCTAGGTTCTTGGATACAATCTATAATCAAAACTTTGTTTCTGTTACTGATTGTCTTTCTAATGATCATGCTAATATATGCTTGTTTGAAGAAACAGTTTATCAATGGAATTGCAGTCAATCGCATGATCATGAGAGAAGTACCAATTATTCCACCAGGATACAGTTCACCACCAAAATATGCTAAAACAAATGCTATGTAAATAATGTGCAAGTATTGAAATAATGAGTTTCAACACTTTCAAAGGCGGGAAATGTTACAGATTTGCTAAAATCATTTTAATAGAAATATAGAGGAATAAGAAATATATTCTAATGAAACTAGTAGTTGCACAACAAAAGCTGCTATGAAATCCTCTGTACAGCCCTGTACCAAGGCTAAGAACTTATATTTACTCAAAGAATGTAGGTATAGTATTTAGGTCATGTAACCATAGTTTGAAAGAAATAATTAATGAAATAACTGATGAAAGAAGGAGTCTGTTTCTTTAACTTTCTCTAACAAGGGGCCTGTTTAGAAGTTATTTACAGGGAGCGACTAAAAGAAACAAGCAGAAGACACAGATGGTTGACAAGGACATAAATTAGCCCAGACTGATAAGAACACTGCAAACTTGCAAGACCATCACATTCTAGACAAAAGGTGAAAAGTACACCATGAGGAAGACCTACGGCCTTCCTCCCAAAGACCCCTGCCCACAATTTTTGGAAGAATTTGTGCAAGCATGAAGGACTGATAAGCTAATTAACATATGAAGCAAGAGTATGTTAATGATTTTCGGGAAATACTATGTTTATGCATGAATACTTAATGAATATGTATGAATAAGTTCTATATGAGGCGTATGATTTTGAAGCTTGGTGTGTGTTGATCGTGAGAGGACTCACTCACGCACCCGGCCGTCAATAAAGAAGTGTCTGCTTATCTACATCACATTGGCGCTGATAAGTTTTTCATTCCGAGATTTCGGTAACAATTCCAGATACACATTGTTAATTTAATTAACCACTGGCAGCTATCTCTGCCACTCCACTGAAGTCAGTTGGGCCTCCACTTAAAGTCATTGCATCAATCCCTAGTCTAGGGAGGAGGGTAAGGTCAGTTACAAATAAATATCATACTTGGGAATTGTGTATGTTAGAACTTTTCCTTGCCTTTGTAGAGGTAGAAGTTAAAACTTGAATACTAGCTAAATGAAAGCAAAGTCAGGTCATTACATATAGTATCAAGAAGTTAAGCAGTGCAAAATGTAAGGCCCTCACTGTAACATTAGCTGATCTATAATGTGCTGTCCTGTATATTTATGATGTATATTTAACCAAAAGAACAATCTACATTGAATAATTTCTTTGAATTACATAACAGCATAAAATCCTACTGATACATAACACATTCAAGCAACTGTTTCCTGGAGGCTGGGGCAGCAAAGCTTGACGTAAAAAATACATGAGCTTTCTTATTATAACTGTGCCTCATTAAGGTTGCATTAATCCTGGGGATCTGCTATTTAATGAGGGAATTTACAGGTTAGGGAAGGAGTTGATTCAGGTGATGTTTGAAAAGGGAATTGTATGTCATATTTTAAGTAAAATTGTTAAATCAGAGGTCATGAAAATTGAAAAAGCAACAAGAGAAGTGGGGACCAAAGCCTTTGCTGGCTAGCTGGCACACCAGCCACCACTGTTCTACTCCATAACAAAGTAAAACATCATCCTCACAAAATGTCAGCACCCAGTTGTGGTGATTGAGGCACAGATTTTGCAAGGATGGTGAAGCAAAGACCTTTATTGTTAGTTAGTTGCAGCTTTTATAAGTTTATACCTGCACATATGCTGCTAAAAGCTTTATTATTGGTCAAACTCTACTGTCCATGTGCCCAGCTGCTGTTCACCATAGGCTACTCTCTACTGTTCATGCTGTTTCCTTATCTTCTAGAGGTGAGATCACATTCCTCCTTTGTTTCTGTCTCATCTGGGTTTCTTCTCATACTCCCTCAAAGTTATTTACCTCTTTGCTGCAGGATCTCAGCTGCACATTATCAATGTCAAACAACCCACTGTCTCCGTCCTCTACACCCAGTAACTATCCTTGACAAAAAATGCGTGCTTCTGGAAAGATACTCACACATACACATTCAACTCTCCTAAAGTGCATACTCTTAGAGTTAGCTTTCCTGCTGTACATGCCTACACTGTGCATTTTTTAAATGCTTCTAGTGTTGATGGCGTCCTCCCAGTTTTGCCTGGGAGACAAGTAATTTTTTTGCAAATTACTTTTACAAGCCATTGCACTAGGATCTCTAATGGAAAAATTAATTAACCAGACTTCTCAGAATCTCCTTTGAGAATTTCTACAGGTATTTGAAACAACTATGCTTGGAGTATGAAAGAAATGCCACAGTGTGAGGGGCCTATTTTTCTGAGAGTAAGAGGAGGAACCTCCCTCCATTACTTCTCAGGGGATATTCACAGTTTGACATTAGGCATTTAATTGACATGCTTTTAATCAGGGGTCCTCAAACTTTTTAAACAGGGGGCCAGCGCACAAATGAAGTGGCAGGAAGTCATCTGTGGCTGCTTGGTTTCCCCCCCCCAACCCCCAGTGGGGGGCGGGGGGGGTTCTGTAAATACCAGGGGCCAGATTGAGGACCCTGGGGGGCCGTATCTGGCCCGCAGGCTGTAGATTGAGGACCCCTGCTTTAAATCAAACCCAGAGACACGTAACCCCATTGACTATAGATTCAAAATATTCTGGTGGTTGTTGCATGGACTGACACCTGAGTCAGATGCTTCATGCAACCTTTCCTCCAGCATCCACCAAGAATCAGCCCCCAAACCTCTGCCTCTTTTTTTCATGACAACTGAATTCCTCTTAAAGTCCCATTATTTTGTGTGTGTGTGTGGCTTCTCACTGCTTGGTCTAAGTCTATACGACTCATTTTTTATTATCAACTCCTGATTTTATTGTAGTTGCTGCACTTTTGGGGGAGGGGGAGATGAGGACATCTTCATGTTCAGTAAAAAAAAATAGGTTCTAGTCAGAAACTGGAAAAAACTGAGTTTACCCCCTAGGGCTCAGAAATCAAAAGAAAAAGAACCCAGTTATAATTATTTTAAAATTAAATCTGTTGTTATAATGTTGGGGGAATGAGGCTGTTCATACAGCTACTGAATGAGCACTGATTCAATCTATAGTAGTAACTGAATTCTTCCTGTCATTTGTTTTCAGATGGGCAGTCCAGGGCATGGCACCAAGGCCACATAGCACCTTTCTGAAGTATGGACCTCATGGCTTTGATGTTTCCTGCTTTAGTTATGAAGGTGACCAGTCTTAGCAGACAGTACCTCACATCACAAGTGTTGTCCAGCTCAAAGTAAAAGCTGGCTCTTGACTGGATGGGGAGCCTTAGCCTAAGGAGTAGATCTAGCACACCAAAACAATTGAGGTCAATTAATTACTGATTTTGGGACTGTTCCCATGTGCCTACAATAGCCTGTAGTGGCTTCTGATGAATCTCTGTATTGGATTTACATGGCAATATTTTGGTAGTGGTGTTATCGATTTGTTAATAAGTTAAGATTGATTGATTATATTAGATTGATTGATTGATTTTATAAAATCATTTAATAGAATTAAAATATAGAGGAATAAGAAAATTTTTATGGAAAATTTACAGCTATATAGTAGAAGTAGTTATGACATCTTTTGTACGTCCTGTACCAAGGCTAGAAGAAGGGCCTGGAACTATTGTGAAAAACTTAGGTAATAACTCTAGGGTTGAAAGGTTCCTTTGTACTTAACCAGTCTTCTGTATGCAGAGGTGTATTGAAATGTCAGAATATGAGATTAATGGGAACTGGGGAGAGTCGACTGGAACAGCTTGTAGGTGCCTGCCAAGAAACTGTGAACTTTAGTAAAAGGTAATTCCGGCAGGGGGAGATCGCGACCACCGACTCATATACCACCTACCCAAATCGTACCCTAGACCCATTTCTAGACCTTTCTACGCTTTACTGCGCAGAATCGGATATAGGAGGAGAGTATGTAAATGATTTATGGGAAATGTTATGATTATGCATGAATATTTAATGAATATGTATGAATAAGTTCTATATATGGAATCTGAGTTTGGGACCTGGTGTGCGTTGATCGCGAGAGGACTCGCTCACGCACCCGGCCGTCAATAAAGAAGTGTCTGCTTATCTACATCACATTGGTGTCGATAAGTTCTTCATTCCGAGATTTCGGTAACAGTTTTGGCGACCCAGATGGGACCTCGCTGAAGGAGACCGGAGGAGTCGGGGACCTGATCGGTTCCAGCCGGCACCGAGGATTTCTCGGGGACACCCATCGATCCCCGATCCGTAAGGCTCTTCGCGACGTTCCCTGGATTTTTTTGGGTAAGACACTTCTTTTTAATTGTAGTAAGTAAGTGCACTAGAGGAAGTGGGCAGGAGTCCCACTATAATAAGTGTATGGGAAAGAGTGGGATGGAGTCCCACCAGTGGGTTGGAGTCCCACTGAGTAAGTCTACCTGTCAGACGCAGTGAAAGACCTGCGCAGGGTAGGACTAGGAGTCTGCCCGTAAGACATAAGCGAAAGCTATTGCAGGGTTGGACTAAAAGGATCCTTGTGGAAGTGGAGGCCAAGGCGTCTGCCCGTAAGACATAAGCGAAAGCTATTGCAGGGTTGGACAAAAGTGTAGACAAGAGAAACTATATGCTATAGTGTTCTCTAAGGCTGTGCCTCTAACAAGAAGTTAGAAGTTTTAGTGCTTTTTTTGTTGTTTTGTGAGTCTGTGTATTAAGAAGAAAATTAAGAGGTATAATATTGTGTTATATGTTTGTCTTTTTGTTGTTTTGTGAGTCTGTGTATTAAGAAGAAAATTAAGAGGTATAATATTGTGTTATATGTTTGTCTTTCTGTTGCTTTGTGAGTCTGTGTATTAAGAAGAAAATTAAGAGGTATAAAATTGTGTTATATGCTTGTTTAAAGTAACTGTGGGAAAGTGTGAGTGTGGTTGTAAGGGTGAGACGTATAATTGAAAACGAAAGCGAGTGTGGAGTGTGGATCCGCGGATCGGAGTGACAGAGTTGAATAATTGTGTATTGTACTGTGGGTAATTACACCATGGCAACTAAGTTAACTCGGTTGTTTAAAAGTAGAAGCTTGGGTAATCTTGTGTTAACTGATAAAATCCCGAAAAATTCTCCATTGGGATGTTTGTTAGCGCATTGGGGAGATTTATATGAGGATTTGCCAAAAAGCCAGATGATTGAGTATTGTAATAATTGGTGGCCACTATATATACTAGAAGATCAGGAAAAGTGGCCCATGAACGGGACACTGAATTATAACACTATTTTGCAGTTAATGTTGTATTGTAAAAGAGAAGGGAAATGGAGTGAAATGCCATATGTGGATTTGTTCTTTTACTTGAGACAAAGAAAGGATTGGCAG
This sequence comes from Falco naumanni, assembly GCF_017639655.2. Taxonomy (NCBI): domain Eukaryota; kingdom Metazoa; phylum Chordata; class Aves; order Falconiformes; family Falconidae; genus Falco; species Falco naumanni. The sequence continues at coordinate 24,812,018 of NC_054079.1, forward strand.
GAGGAATGTAAGTTAACTACTGGAGATAATTTAGTAATGGCTGTAACCGCTGATAATAAGAAAGTGAAAAAGTGTTGTACAACTTGTGAGATTGGGAAAGGTTGTTTGAAGAAAAGGACTGCTATTGAGAATGACGATGGACCAGAGTTAGATATATCCCCTCCTAGGAGAGAAATGAATCAGGGTCGAGAATTAAGGATACAAGAACCGGTGACTGAACCAGATAGCAGTGGAACAGGAGATGTGGGAGAGAGATTATCGGAGATTGTAATTCATACTCCTGTTTCACGGAGAACTCGGCAACAGACCCATACAATAGCTCCCCTGCGACAGGGAGTTGGCAGCGACGGACCAGTCTATGTGAAAATACCTTTTACAGCTACGGATTTGATGACTTGGAAACAGGCAGCAGGAAACTATAGAGAAGATCCTGAAAAAGTGGGCAAGGTGGTAGATACTATAATTAGAACACAGAATCCAGACTGGAGTGATTTACAGGTGATTTTGGATAATTTTTTAGATGATAAAGAGAAACAAATGGTATTAAAAGCTGGCAAAACACAGGCAGAGGTGGATGTGATGAGTGGAATAACAGGTGGAACAATAGAACAGAATTTTCCATCTGGGGATCCGCAGTGGGATCCAAATAATGTGGCACATAGAGAAAGATTGAAGCGGTATCAAAAGTGGGTTTTGTATGGGATTAGACATGCCATGCCTAAATCTTTGAATTGGTCTAAATTATATGAAGTAAGACAAGATAAAAATGAATCTCCCTCAGCATTTTTGGAAAGATTAAAGGAAGCTGCTAGAAAATACACTGATTTGAGAGTGGAAACAGAGGCAGCACAGATACAATTGGCTTTGATTTTTATGGGGCAATCGGCACCAGATATAAGAAAAAAACTCCAGAAACTGGAGGGAGAGAATTCAAGAAGTTTAAATGCAATGTTGGAAGTGGCATGGAGGGTATATAATAACAGAGAAAAAGAAGAAAGAAGAACAAGGAGAATAGATTTATTGGCAGTGATGGCAGGAACAGTAGATAGAGGAAGGGGCAGAGGAAGAGGACGAGGATTTAATGGACGAGGAGGGTATATGAATTGTGGTGATCGGAAATTTAATACCCTCTTAGGAATAAATCAGTGTGCCTTGTGTAAAGAGGAAGGACACTGGAAAAAGGACTGCCTCAGAAACAGGAGTGCTTCTCACGACCTTGCCAAAATAATGGTTTTAGATGACTGAAGGGGACCGGAGGGGAGCCCAGCTGAACCTCTGGTTAAAATTAAGCTGGGAGATAAAGAAGTTAAATTTTTAGTAGATACAGGGGCGACACTTTCAGTATTAAATACTTGTAAAGGAAAAATTGGAACAAAGACAGCCAATATAAAAAGAGCAACAGGGAAAGAAGAAAACAGGCCATTCCTACAACCCATAGATTTGAAATTTGGAAATAAAATAATTACACATGAATTTTTATATGTACCAGAATGTCCGGTACCTTTGTTAGGGAGAGATTTGTTATCTAAATTAAATGCACAAATTGTTTTTGATGAAGGAGAATTCTTTTTGAAAATTCCCGAGTCAAAAACGGGAGAAGTTTTGATGATACAAGAAAAGGTAAAGGAACAAGAAATTCCACCGGAGGTGGATTTAGCAGTGATCCCTACTGTATGGGAGACAGATATTCCTGGCAAATCGAAACTAGCAGAACCGGTTAAAATAGATTTGAAGGAAGGCGCAGGAACAGTGAGAATTAAACAATATCCAATCAAACCAGAAGTGAGACAGGAATTGAAGAAATTGATTGATAAATTTCTGGAGTATAAAATTTTAGAAGAATGTGAATCTGAGTATAATACTCCTATTTTACCAGTCAGAAAACCTTCGGGTGAATATAGACTGGTACAAGACTTGAGAGCAGTAAATCAAATAGTTAAGGATATTTATCCTGTGGTAGCAAACCCTTATACACTGTTAACAGCATTAAGGGAGACTTATCAGTGGTTTACAGTGCTTGATTTAAAAGATGCTTTCTTTTGTATACCTTTGGAAAAGGAAAGCAGAAAACTGTTTGCTTTTGAATGGGAAAATCCACAAACTGGGCGAAAGATGCAGCTGACATGGACTAGATTACCCCAAGGATTTAAAAACAGTCCAACTATTTTTGGAAATCAATTAGCAAAGGAACTTGAAATCTGGAAACAGGATAAATCAAGGCCTGGACATTTACTCCTACAGTATGTGGATGACATACTGATTGCTACAGAAGAAAGACTTACCTGTATACAGGTGACTATTGACCTCTTAAATGTTCTGGGACTAAATGGATACAAAGTGTCCAGAAAGAAAGCCCAGATAGCCTGCCAGACTGTGATATATCTCGGCTTTGAGATTTCAAAAGGACAACGGCAATTAGGAAGAAATCGCAAAGAAGCTATTTGCAGTATACCTGAGCCGAGAAATATTCATGAACTCAGAGCATTTCTGGGAATGGCTGGGTGGTGTTGCCTTTGGATCATGAACTATGGGCTAATAGCTAAACCGCTGTACGAGGCCCAAAAGAACTCTCCCTTTGTATGGGGCCCACAACAGCAAAATGCTTTTGTAGAACTGAAACGTGCCTTAATGTCTGCACCTGCCTTGGGACTGCCGGATCTAACCAAAGATTTCCAGCTGTTTGTTCATGAAAGGCAACACCTGGCACTGGGAGTACTAACCCAGAGGATAGGAAGCTGGAAACGACCAGTCGGATATTTCTCTAAACAACTGGACACAGTGAGTAAAGGGTGGCCAAACTGCCTTTGAGCAGTGGCTGCAACAGTGATGCTCATACAAGAAGCTCGGAAATTGACTTTGGGAAGAACAATAACAGTCTATGTTCCACACATGGTGATAACTGTCCTAGAACAGAAGGGGGGACACTGGCTGTCCCCCAGCCGGATGATGAAATACCAGGTGGTATTGACTGAACAAGATGATGTGATTCTAAAGACAACTAACCTGGTAAATCCTGCAGTGTTTTTAAGTTCCATACAGGAAGAAGGACGACTGGAACATGATTGCTTGGCTACTATCGAGTATGTTTATTCCAGTCGTGAAGATCTGAAAGATGTGCCGTTGGAGAGACCAGATTGGGAACTGTATACTGATGGAAGCAGCTTTATGGAACAAGGAGTTCGATACGCCGGATATGCGGTAACAACAGAGACTACAGTTATAGAAGCAGGAGCATTGGCGAGTACCACATCAGCCCAAAAGGCAGAACTCATCGCTTTAATTCGAGCCTTAGAACTAAGCAAGGACAAGAGAGTAAATATCTGGACAGATTCAAAATATGCCTTTGGGGTAGTGCATGTCCATGGAGCTTTGTGGAAAGAGAGGGGGTTATTGTCCTCTCAAGGATCAAACATTAAGCATCAAACAGAAATTTTACAATTATTGCAAGCAGTTCAAAAATCAGATCAAGTAGCAATCATGCACTGTAAAGCACATCAGATTGGAAATATAAAAATAATAATTGGAAATAATTTAGCTGATAAAACAGCAAAGAAGGTAGCAAAGAGACAAACATCGCAAATGGCAATAATTCCTTCTAAAACAGTAACCCTTCCTAGGGAAAAACCGAGATATTCAGAGGAAGATGACAAATTGGGTCAGTTATTAAATGCTAAGAAAGCTTAGCTGGATGGTGGATAACTCCAAATGGACAAGTAGTAATTCCACCTCTTGGGATGAGAGAGATAATTCAAACAAGACATCAAGAATGTCACTGGGGAGCAGAAGCCTTAGTAACATCTTTACGAAAGCAAATAATATCAGTTAAGATGTTGGGAATAGCTAAAATGGTAATTGCAAAGCGTGAAGTATGTTTGAAAAATAATCCAACGATTAAGAAAAAGGTTCAAATGGGTAGGCTGAAATCTGGTACAGAACCTGGAGATTATTGGCAAGTAGATTTTTCAGAGTTACCTAGACAAAATGGGTACCGGTACATCCTGGTAAGGGTTGATACTTTTACAGGATGGCCAGAAGCCCTTCCCTGTCGCACCACACAAGCAAAAAGAGGTTGTGAAGTGGTTATTACAAGAAATAATTCCGAGATTTGGAGTTCCTATTGGAATTTCTTCTGACAGAGGTCCACACTTTGTTGCTGAAGTAGTTCAAAGTGTTAGCAAAGCATTAGGTATTAATTGGGATTTGCATGCATCTTGGAGACCACAATTTAGTGGAAAAGTGGAGAGGATGAATCAAACTTTGAAATGACAAATAAGTAAAATTTGTCAAGAAACCAGTCCAAAGTGGCCTCAGGCACTTTCATTGGCATTATTATGAATCAGGGTACAGCCAAAGAGTGGAACCTCAGTCAGTCCTTATGAATTATTATATGGAAAACCATATGAGTCTCTAGAACCAAATCTAAACATACATGTAAAAGGAAAACAAGATGTGTATAACTATTTGCTTTTTCTAAGGAAAACTTTGGCTGTGATTTGGAGTGTAGTAATTTGGAATAGACCTTTATCCCTGGAAAATTCAGTGCATGATTTCCAGCCAGGAGACTATGTTTATGTGAAGACGTGGACCTCCGAACCTTTGCAGGAGCGCTGGAGAGGACCCTTCCAGATACTGCTAACCACTTTTACAGCTATCAAAATTGCAGAATCGGATGCTTGGATACATTATACTTGAGTGAAGAAAGCACCGTGAAGAAAGTATCTACTCCGTGGAAGATTGTGAAACGTGACCCAGAGACTTAAAAATTGACTTTGGAACATGTCTAATTTTGCAGATCAAGTTATGATTGGTTTTTGGATTTTCTTTTGGTTGATAGTGTTGGTGGGATCATGGGATGACTTGGTGAATAGGAACAAAAGACAAATAGAAACAGAACAAGTGATTGACATTCCCAAACAAATGGCTGAGGAAAATTTGATGGTAGGATTAATTAAAGAATTTGCCAATTTACAAAACATCACGCAGATCACTGCTTGTTTACCTATACCAAGAGCAGTAGGTGAATCTATTCCATGGGGAATTTTAACCATGAATTTGACTAACCTGGAACATAAAAATGAAACCAATTATTGTGAACAGAGGCCAGTGACTCAATGGTATGAACAAGTGAAAGTCACTAGAAAACAATGGAAAACTCCAGGTAGTCTGGCAGATTGTGAAAAATTGTTAAATCATGTTTTTACCAAAATAGGAAGATTTAAGAATGTAGGATGGTGTTCTTATGATGAACAATTTAAAACCAATGTGAGCAAAAGTGTTATGGAATGGAAGTGTAACGAAACTGGCCAAAGCACCCAATTAGTAGACCAGTGGGACTCTATATGGTCTATGTCCATATTTTCCCATTTTCAATATATAGCAAGAACTCCTTGGTGTTTTACATGGGATGGAAAAGTTTTTTCAGTATTACCCTGGGTAGATGATAGGTCAACTACATTGGGAGAGAAAGAAAATAAAATAGTGCCATGGTGGAAATGTGAAAAAGTGTATGATTGTAGTAATGCAGACTTAGTAATCCAAAGAATTCCTCCGTTGGCTGCTGCTTTGAAATATGGTTGTTTTTGTTGAGGTATTAAGAATACTCTAAATTTAACCAGCGCTTTTACAGTCAGAAGAGGAACTTTGTTTAGTTGTAGAAAATCTACTATTCGAAGTCCAGGACGTTTAGTTTGGGCATTAAGTGATGGAACCTGGACAACACACCTACCATTAGATGGTAAGGTGAAACAAATCACGTTAGGCATGCCAACATTGTGTCCAATCTGGAAGAAATCACCATTTAAAGGATCTCTAGAGAATTTAGAATTGAAACGAATAAAGAGATCAGGGATAAATAATGATGTTTGGAATGAACCATCTACAGGAGTGAAAATTGGCTGGGCACTGGAATCACTTTTAAATCCTATAGCTTCATATAGAAACAGAGCATGGCTCTATCATTTAACTGGTCAAGTGGAAAAATTGGCAAATGTTACCAAGAAGGGGTATAAGGAATTGAATATACAACTACAGGCAACTTCCAGAATGACTTTACAAAATAGAATGGCACTAGATATGCTCCTACTTAAAGAACATGGAGTGTGTGGATATCTCAAAGATAAACTGGACCACTGTTGTATCCACATTCCAAATGTCACTCAGGATGTGGAACATGATCTAGATTTATTGGGAAAAATTGAAGAAGAAACTGAAACAATTCAAAAGGATATGTCAGAAGATTGGTTTGGAAAAATTTTTAACAAACTGGGATGGAATTTGAGCTCTTGGATACAATCTATAATTAAAACTTTGTTTCTGTTGCTAGTTGTCTTTTTGATGAGCATGCTAGTATATGCATGTCTGAAGAAACAGTTTACCAGTAGAATTGCAGTGAATCGTATGATTATGAGAGAAGTACCAACCATTTCACCAAGATATGATCCATCACCAAAATATGTTGAAACAAAAGATATATGAATAATGTGAAAGTATTGAAATGATGATTTTCAACACTTTCAAAGGGGGGAAATGTTATCGATTTGTTAATAAGTTAAGATTGATTGATTATATTAGATTGATTGATTGATTTTATAAAATCATTTAATAGAATTAAAATATAGAGGAATAAGAAAATTTTTATGGAAAATTTACAGCTATATAGTAGAAGTAGTTATGACATCTTTTGTACGTCCTGTACCAAGGCTAGAAGAAGGGCCTGGAACTATTGTGAAAAACTTAGGTAATAACTCTAGGGTTGAAAGGTTCCTTTGTACTTAACCAGTCTTCTGTATGCAGAGGTGTATTGAAATGTCAGAATATGAGATTAATGGGAACTGGGGAGAGTCGACTGGAACAGCTTGTAGGTGCCTGCCAAGAAACTGTGAACTTTAGTAAAAGGTAATTCCGGCAGGGGGAGATCGCGACCACCGACTCATATACCACCTACCCAAATCGTACCCTAGACCCATTTCTAGACCTTTCTAAGCTTTACTGCGCAGAATCGGATATAGGAGGAGAGTATGTAAATGATTTATGGGAAATGTTATGATTATGCATGAATATTTAATGAATATGTATGAATAAGTTCTATATATGGAATCTGAGTTTGGGACCTGGTGTGCGTTGATCGCGAGAGGACTCGCTCACGCACCCGGCCGTCAATAAAGAAGTGTCTGCTTATCTACATCACACTGGTGTCGATAAGTTCTTCATTCCGAGATTTCGGTAACAGTGGGGTGGGTGGGTGTGTGTGTGTGGTGGTGCTGCAGGGGTGACTTTTGTGAGAAGATGCCAGAAGCTGTCCCCATATCAGACACAGCCAGTGAATAGCTCCAAGATGGACCTGCCGCTGGCCAAAGCTGAGTCAATCAATGATGGTGGCAGCGCCTCTGTGATAATATATTTAAGAAAGGGTAAAATCTGCTGTGTAACAGCAGCCAGAAGAGAGGAGTGACAATACGTAAAAGAAACAACTCTGCAGACACCAAGGTCAATGAAGAAGGAGGGGGAGGAAGTGCTCCAGGTGCTGGAGTAAAGATTCCCCTGCAGTCCATAGTGAAGACCATGATGAGGCAAGCTGTCCCCCTGCAGCCCATGGAAGTCCACGGAAGAGCAGATATTCACCCTGCAGCCCATGGGGGACCCCACACTGGAGCAGGTGGATGCGCCCTAAAGGAAGCTGTGACCCCATGGAGAACCTGAGCTGGAGCAGGCCCCTGGCAGGAGCTGCAGCTCCATGGAGAGGAGACCATGCAGAAGCAGGTTTTCTAGAAGGACCTGTGACCCCAGGGGCAACCCATGTTGGAGCAGTCCATTCCTGAAGGACTGCATCCCATGGAAAGGACTCATGCAGCAGTCTGTGAAGAACTGCAGTCCGTGGGAAGGACGCATGTTGGAGAAGTTCATAGAGGACTGTCTCCTGTGGATGGAACCCCATGCTGGGGCAGGGGAAAAGTATGAGAAGGAAAGGAAGAAGCAGCAGAGACCACATGATGAATTGACTGCATCCCCCATTCCCTGTTCCCCTGTGCCATTCAGGGGGAGGAAGTAGAGAAGTCAGGAGTCAAGTTGAGCCCAGGAAGAAGGGAGGGGTTGGGGGAAGGTGTTTTTAGATTGTTCTTATTTGTTATTATCCTACTCTGATTTGATTGGCAATAAATTAAATTCATTTCCCCAAGTTGAATCTCTTTTGCCCGTGATAGTAATTGCCGAGTGATTTCCCTGTCCTTATCTTGACCCATGAGCTGTTCATCGTATTTTTCCCCACCTGTCCTGTTGAGGAGTAGTAGTGAGAGAGCGGCTTGGTGGGCACCTGGCAGCCAGCCAAGGTCAACCCACCACATTCTACCAGCTTCAATGTCACATAGCTGTGGGTCTCACCCTGGGAGAAAGCAGACAGACTCTGCAATGTGTAATTAATAGTTCTGACATGAAAAAGTCTATAATCAAAGTCTAATCTAAGTTAGCATTCCATTACAGTTATTGTAGAGCTTCACACCTTTTGTGGTGTTTGACAATCTCAGTATAGCAAATAGATTCAACACCTGGAAAGGTGATGGAATAGCTCATCCTGGAGGTCATCTTTAAGCATGTGGAGGAAAAGGTTATCAGGAGTAGTCAACATGGATTCACCAAGGGGAAATCATACCTGACTGTGGTGGGTTGACCTTGGCTGTATGCCAGGTGCCCACCAAGCTGCTCTATCACTTCCCTCTTCAGCAGAACAGGGGAGGAGAAAATAAAATTTAAAAAGCCTTGTGGGTTAAGATAAAGGCAGTTTAATGAAGCAATAGCAAAAGTCATGGACGCAGAAGCGAAAGAAAACAAAAGATATTATTCTCTACTTCCCACCAGCAGGTGATGTTCGGCCACTTCCCAGGAAGTAGGGCTTCAGTATGTGTAGCAGTTGCTCCAGAAGACAAAAGTTGTAAATAACAAATGCCCACCTTCCTCCTCCTTTCTCTTAGCTTTTATATCTGAGCAGAGGTCATATGGTATGGAATATCCCTTTGGTCACTTTGGGCCAGCTGTCCTGGCTATGTGCCCTCCCAAGATCTTGCCCACCCCCAGCCTACTGGTGAGGGTGGGGGAAGGGAGGTTGGAGAGACAGCCTTGATGCTGTGGGAGCACTGCTCAGCAGTAGCCAAAACACTGGCGTGTTATCATCACATTTCTAGCTACCAAGCACAGCACTATGAGGGCTGCTATGGGGCTCAGCCAGACCAAATACACTGACCAACCTCATAGCATTCTATGATGGAATGATTGGCTGGGTAGATGAGGGGAGAGCAGTGGATGTTGTCTACCTTGACCTCAGCAAGGCTTTTGACACTGCCTCCCATAACATCCTCATAGGTAAGCTCAGGAAGTGTGTGTTAGATGAGTGGACAAGTGAGGTGGATTGAGAACTTTCTGAATGGCAAAACTGGGAGGAGTGGCTGATGCACCCAAAGGCTGCACTGCCATTCAGCGAGACCTGGACAGGCTAGAGAGCTGGACGGAGAGGGATCTAATGAAGTTCAACAAAGGCAAATGTAAGGTCCTGCACCTAGGGAGGAATAACCCCCATGCATCAGTACAGGCTGGGGGTTGACCTGCCTGCTGGAAGGCAGCTCTGCAGAGAAGGACCTGGGAGTTCTGGTGGACAGCAAGTTGACCATGAGCCAGCAGTGTGCCCTTGTGGCCAAGGCAGCCAATGGGATCCTGGGGTGCACGAGGAGGAGTGTGGCCAGCAGGTCGAGGGAGGTTATCCTCCCCCTCTATTCTGCCCTGGGGAGGTCACATCTGGAGTACTGTGTCCAGTTCTGGGCTCCCCACTTCAAGAGGGACAGGGGACTACTGAAGAGTGTCCAGTGGAGGGCTACAAAGAGGATTAGGGGACTGGAGCATCTCCCTTATGAGGAAAGACTGAGAGACCTGGGCCTGTTTAGCCTGGAGAAGAGAAGACTGAGAGGGGATCTTATCAATGCATATAAATATCTTAAGGGCGAGTATCAAGAGGATGGGGCCAGACTCTTTTCAGTGGTGACCAGCGACAAGACAAGGGGCAACAGGCACAAAGTGAACCACAGAAAGATCCATCTGAATATGAAGAAAAACTTCTTTATTTTGAGGGTGACAGAGCACTGGAACAGGCTGCCCAAAGAGGTTGTAGAGTCTCCTTCACTGGAAATATTCAAAACCCACCTGGATGTGATTCTGTGCAATCTGCTCTAGGTAAACCTGCTTTAGCAGGGGTTTGGACTAGATGATGTCCAGAGGTCCTTTCCAACTGTGACCATTCTGTGATTCTGTGATCAGTATTTCAGTTTACATTATGAAGACTAATTCTGAGGAAAAAAAAAAAAATTTCCCCGATTTTCTCTTTCTGGAGCTTAAGTTTATGATATTTCCTGCATTCTCTTCACATTTTAATTCATTGTTTCTGCTTAATAAACAATATAGATGCAATCCTCCTTGCAGTCCTTGTTCATGGGTGGTAATGGAAAGGCAGAAGAGTGGATTATACAACATTAACCTACTAATATAGCTATCTTTTTCCATTGCTTGCATGTGGAAACTTTACCAAGCTGCAATGTGAGCTAGACTTCATGAACCCAATTGTCCAAATTAAAGATACTGATGCACAGAAAGGTGGTTTAAATCTAATCTAACGAAAGATAAACCAATCTACATAGTTTTATTTGGTCTCTATTGGCATAAAGTCTGGGTACTCACGTGCAGAGCTAATCTATAAAAAACTGTAAAAACATGATGCAAGAATAATTAATATAATGTAATATATGAATGTGATACAGTATCTATAGATATTCAAATACTTATGAAGTGGAGGTCATTGCTTATCTCCCTATAATTTTCTTATTCAAATTACTTCTAGTTATTGGAGTGCTGCAGAACAAAGGGGAGAAGGGAAAGAAGGGAAAATGTAATTTTGTTCTGTTTGTCTTGATCTGCTCTTATTTTTCCCATACATACAGTGTATATACTTTTATCATGATAGAATATACAATCAGTTGTAAATTCTGTATATAAAAATAGTTTCTTATTCACATTTAACTGCATTTCTTAGTCCCTATATAATGGCACCTCAGAGAAATTTGAGGTGGAAAAAATAAATTAATATGAAAAATGGTGGAAGACTTTAGAAATCTACAACTCTATTAACTTTATCAAGTTTCATTAGAGATTTCAGCTTTTCAACAGTGGTCTCATATCTGCCATGAATTCTGAACCATTTAGGATACTGTGGTGAGTTGACCTTGGCTGGCTGCCAAGCACCTACCAAACCACTCTATATATGAAGAATAGGAGCAATGCAAGGAAATCACATCAGACTCATGCAGAAAAATCAAGAGGAGCTTCCCGTCTCCTTCACCCTTTTTATTATCCACCTCTGATAAAGGAATCAGGAGAAGCAAGCAAGAAAAATGACCAAAATGAAAAAAGGGAATTAAGATATTTCAATGAGAGTATGTGTATCTTTTCAGTCTTACTTCTTTAGCATTTTAAAGTGTTGTCAGAAAAGCCATATAATTTTAATTCTTCATGCATTTATAAAATTGTGTTTTTCTTTTAAAAAAAAATCTAAAATTTAATCTTTTCAGTGAAAATTTCAGTTCAACTACTCACTGTCCAATAGTAAAGATTAACTGACACATGGAACTTTCTGGAAAAACTGAGTGGTTCTTCTACTGTCAGCAGCTTTTTAAACCTGAGCACATGCTTTCTATAAACATTCTAAATTTTGCCTTTCTGAGAATGTCAGTTTTCTGCTTTTGACAATATAAAAATGGAGCTGCTGAGTCTGTCCTGGCAGTAGGCCTGCATAGTATAGATGCAAGTCAGTGTTCTAGTGCTCTAAACTTCTGTTCTCTGTAGTTACATTTTATCTGCTCTTGAATGATTTTTCTTATACAGCTGGTGAATATATGACATCAAATTAAGACTGCAAATTATCTTGCTAGTTCTGCTATTTTTTTACTTAGGCCAAATAAGCCTGTTATCACAAACCTAACAAAAGGCCAAAAAAACCTAGTTCTCCAGGAGAGCCCTGCTGACCCTTGGAATTTTGTGGGGATGCATTACTCCCTTCAGTTGGTATCAGTTCCCAGACAAAAGACTTAAAAATATATTTTATGTATTCGTAGAGAAAAGGAGATATTTCTTTCCTAGAAAATCTGTAATTTCAAATTTTATCTGTTTCATATTTTATTTTTCTCCCTGTTCTCTGGGCAAAATAACCTTCATTTCATTGGGTTGTATTTCAGAGATATTATTTTTTTGTCCCTATCTTGTTACATTATTTTGCTTCATGCATTCAATGGGAATGGAAATTCTGCTTCCTGAAGACAGATTCAGGAATGCTGGGGATGAAGGTGACAAATTCTTCAGAACTTTTGGACTGCATTTAGAGCTAAATGTGCTTAATTGTTTTCTTCTATGTGTCCAATTTATATCAACAGCTTAGAATAATCTGATACTACTGTAAGTGCAATTATCCCACAATGTAGAACTAACATATGAGCCTTTACATTCTCCCCATGAAGCAGAGAATAGGGACAAAGGGACTGAATGAAGCAGACACTATGACAGACCTTTTGACCCTTTAATAGCATTGAGGAATGGCAAGTTGTAGGCTGCTGCAGCCAGGTTGGAGGCGAGTGGGTCTATATGTGGTTAGGGAATGCAAGGCTATCTTTGTGCAGCACTTGATCTGTGGTTTAGCCGTAGGCTGTAATGTGTAGTTTCTCCATATTGACTATATTCATATAGATTTTGACTATAACCTAGTTTGTGATGTGATAATGTGGCTAACTCCCATGAATTAACTCCAGTTGAACAATATTTCATGAGTTATTGAGAGAAGTGTGTTCTTGGAAAATAAGTGATTATGTGAAAAGAAGAGTTTTGGAAACAAACAGTAAAGACATTCCTATTTCTATTTTTAAAAATTGAGATTTTCTAGCCTTTATTGTTGCAACAAAAAGATGGATAATATGATCTGGATGCATTCTAATAGCTTCAGCATTAGACAGAAAATAAATGGAACTCCACATTTATTATTCTAAAAAAATCTCAAAAAAATCTGATCTCATTAGATTCAGAATGAGCTGATTCCTAATTTTTAAAGATATCCCCAACCAGTGTTGAAATATTTCCCAGACTAAAAGAGTATTTTCACATTCTGCTGTAGATTTTCAAGAAAAACTTCCCCAATTTGGGGGGAAAGATGACCTGATTTTAAAAGATTGTCCTTAGTTTGAATAACCTCCCACCTCCTGAGAAAAGAAACCAATCAAAAAAACCAGGCTAAAACCTTCATCCTGATTCCTTCAAGAACTCCTCAAAGACAAGATTAGGGATAAGGGAGACGAAAAAAACATTTCAAACTAGATTTGTTTGTGGTTCTAAAGCATTTTTATACTCAGTGTTGATATGGAAAAATAGTGTGAAATGGGGACAATGGACATCGATTGTGATTGTATATGTCTGCTCAAGGAATGTGGGTATGGTGACTAGTCATGGGTGCGGTGTCTGGTCACACAGGCACACTGCTCTGAGGAGACAACTACAGTTTTGAGGGGACGCCTGTCCCTCTTCCTCTAACAAAGGGGAGACGGGGAGACGCCTGCCCTTCTTCCTCTAACAAAGGGGCTATTTAAAAGAGAATGAGAAAAGATGAGAGACATTCAAATGCTATCTAGAGGGAGGGAGTGCTAAGTCTCCTTGCTGGAGAAGATGGGATGGTCACAAGAACATGAATCACCTACAAACCTGCAAGACCACCACATTCCAGGAAACGGACTGATAAGCTAATTAACATACGAAGCGGGGTTTAGGTAACGAATATGTATAGGCGTTAATTGAATATTCATTTGTTTCATTGTATAAATGTGAGATGGTTCGTCACTTCGGGCATGCACGCTTGTGGAGGAGCGATCCCCCGTGCATCTGCGCGCAATAAACATACCTACTTTATAACTTTCGAGTTAGAGAGTCTAATTCCGCACGTCAGTGTTAAGATTAGACCTCAAAAGACAGATATCTTTATAGCCTCTGGGGATAGGATGGTACTGACTTTTCCTTAAAAATTAAACACCAATACCCACAGAACCAGACCTCCTCTGCCCAGTGACTTGGCCTGACCCACTCACTTAAGAGACTCTGTCTGTGACAGTGCTGTAAATTGACAATACTGGGTAGTTCTCTCTATGAGCTGTACGTGACTATCTTCCCCATACAAAATCAGGTCCAGGTTTCTCAGCCATGTAGGAAAAACTGAACTTTGTCACACAGTAACAGTAGCCTGCGGCGAATGAAGAGACGGGACGCAGCTTGATGCAAGCAAATGTCAATTTATTGTACAGAAGCACGAGGTTTTATAGACTTTCAGAAGCTGCGCGTTTTAAACAGATTGGTTCTTGAAGCTAAGCCTTGCATACTAGGCAATCCCCGATTGGTGGTTAACTGCCATCAATTAACAACAAGGTGTTACCTTTCCTTGGCGCCATCAGTCTCCCACTCCCCTGTGCTCTGTAAACATGCCTCATCATGTTAATTGTTGTCTAGACAAGCTCGAGCACATCCCCCTCAGCTAACTGATTGCCGCGCATGGTCCTAGTTTGCAGCCCGCTCCTGCATCTCCCCCTTCCTGTTGCACAAAAAGAACCTTTGAAACCGAACGAGTAAAAACAAGGTATAAGTAATAGAACAAATAAAAAAACAACTGAGACATATTATCAATGTCAAAATAACCCACTGTCTCTGTTCCGTACAATTTTACAGTTTCCCCTTTTTGTTTTTGAACAGCTAGTACCAGGTTTGCCATGTTCTGCAGGGCCCTTGCAAACATGACAGCAACCAAGGTAATAGCAGACAAACAATACTGCCAATTGAGTGAATGAATGCCAAAAAGGCTGAAATTTTCTCAGATTTTGATAACATGTTGCTGCAATGGGGCGCCTAAAATCCATGCAGCACATACCATCAAAATCCTCACAGCCATGTCCTTGAACCAAGAACAAAAAGCAGTGGCAATTTTGACTCACATTCTTAACTGCCTACCAAACAAGGTGATTTAACTCTTTAATGCTTTCCCTGCTGTTACTCCGGATAAGAGAAGAACCGCTGCGACACGTTCCCATCATAGCCTCCTACTACATTAGCATCTACAGAAAGACAATTATCGACATTCAAAGTGTAAACACTATCATCATCTTTTGGATTAACATTATACATAGATGGAAGGGCACACCAAGAACTAGTTCAGTCAAAAAGTTCGAAACATAGCATGCCTTCTCTGAACATACCTCTGGGGTCATTCCCTTCATTCCCTCTCTTTTTTATGCAAAGAGAAACACTTTTACCATAACAGAGAAGCCCCTATTTACATCTCTGAGCCCGGACACAAACCGCAGCTGTATGCTCCACCAGGCTCAGGGCAGAAATCATTCATGCAGTTACAATGCTATATATCACTACAAGCATGCAGACACCTATTAAACACTAGATAACCATGTTTATCTTTCCTATTCTCCTTCACAATACCCAGCTGTTCTCTCATTATGAATCCTCCCTTCCCGCACTGCTTTGCTTAACTCTTTAACAGCCTCGTATTGCACAGGCTGCCACTCTGCAGGTTGATTTGTCTGACAAAATACTGAACATGCCATAGCGACTCCCAAAACCCATCACTGAAGTGTTTCCCACTTGCATTCCTGCCACCAATCCCTCAGACCCCCTTTCACCCTCCCCAAAAATACAATCAGTGCATCAGGAGAGACAAGGGGGTGGGGGAAAGGTCTAGCTCCTTTTCCAGATCTATAGGACCTGGATCAAAAGGTTTATCAGTGTCAATAAAATCATTGTCCGAGTTGTCCTGTTCCCGTGCTTGGTCCTGTGTTGTGAGGGTCGCTGCAATCAGTGACAGAAGCTTTGGGGGCAGAGGATGTGTGGACGGAATCGCCATCGCTGACGGTGTCTTGAGAAGAGTCGCGCTGTCGGTGGAATTTACAGCTTCCTCTGGTTTAGCACCGTTAGTAGAATTAGTCCACACTTGGCAAAGAGTAGTCAGAATTTGCCACCAAGATGCTAAATGCATTCCCGACACGGAGTTCCCCTCCGCGGCAGCATCATACAATTGGCTGCTGTATGTACACACTTTCATTCTTTCAAAGTCTCTAAAGTTTCTTGGCTGCTCACCTGTCTCGATGAATACAGGTGTTATCCTCGGGGTTTAGGTTGTCCGCCTGGTCCAGACAGCAAGACGATCGTTCAGCCAAGCCGTCTCCTCCGGAACGCAGCCCTCTTCCACGAGCTGTCTTTTTTCCGTCCTTATTCTTCCAAGGCTTCGGAACACCACCATAGGGGTCACCATTTGAGGAGACTGAGGCACGGACTCCCGGATCTGACTAGAAGACCCTTCATGAGTCCACATATGTCTCTTTCTGGGGACGAACCCTGATTCCCCATTACGGAGTTCCCACAGCTCACCTCTCAACTCCGGAGGGATTTCTGGCCGGCTCCTGCTTCCTTTCAGCAGATCAGTCAAAGTTCTGTAGGATTCGCTGCATGTCGCTCAGACAGGCGATTCGAGAGCCCTTCACGTCAGATCCTTAAACGCATCACGTCGGGGTCACCAATTTGCGGCGAATGAAGAGACGGGACGCAGCTTGATGCAAGCAAATGTCAGTTTATTGTACAGAAGCACGAGGTTTTATAGACTTTCAGAAGCTGCGCGTTTTAAACAGATTGGTTCTTGAAGCTAAGCCTTGCATACTAGGCAATCCCTGATTGGTGGTTAACTACCATCAATTAACAGCAAGGTGTTACCTTTCCTTGGCACCATCCGTCTCCCACCCCCCTGTGCTCTGCAAACAAGCCTCATCATGTTAATTGTTGTCTAGACAAGCTTGAGCACATCCCCCTCAGCTAACTGATTGCCGCGCGTGGTCCTAGTTTGCAGCCCGCTCCTGCAGTAGCCTGTAACAGATCAAAGGAAAATATGCAGTTAGGGCATAGCTTATAAGGAAGCCCTGAAGAGCTGAGATTGCTGTTCCTTCTGCCACAAAGAAGGTAAGGACTGTGATATTTGTTTCTTCAGCCCCATTACTGACAGTCCTCAAGGACCAGGCCCTTTATTGATGTGAATAAGCTGTAAATAATATGGTCAAGTTTGTATTCATAAACCAATATTCATTTTAATGCATTAATAAGCTTGTAATTGTATAGCGACAAAGGGGTTAAAATGTCTGAAAGATCATATAGACTGTTCTGACAAGAAAGTTGCAAATCTCTGCAAGGGGAGCTGTCCTCCTTATCTGCAAAGCAAGCTGCCCTACCAAGGAGATAACGGGACAGCTGGATGTCCCCGAGTAAAACTACAAGGGGTATTGTAAAAACCCTGGGAAAGATTTCTACAAGTCTGCCAACTCATCACTTTTGAAACACAGCAGTGAAAGCAAAGAGAAGGGCCAAGACCTGGAGGGAAACCTACTGCTTCTAGAATAACTAAAGCATATGCTTCAAAGTGATGTAGTGTGAACGAACTTTAGAATAGAATTAAAGAATAACCATTATGTTTGTTAGCCACTGTAACAATTGTAGATATCATGTACTGCCATCTACCTTTGGTGTCTGTTCTGTTATCCTTTGTTAGACATCCGCCTGTCTGCTGACCTTCTATGTTAAAACTTTAGCGGAACACTTCAGCAGGAGAGGACAGATAAGGGTAAAAGAAATAATTAAGCAAGAAAAGCAGATGGCCAGCAAGGGCATAAATTACCTCAGACTGATAAGAACACTGCAAATGTGCAAGACCATCACATAATGAGCAAAAGGTGAAAAGTACACCATGAGGAAGACCTACAGCCTTCCTCCCATAGACCACTGCCCACATTCTAAAGACCCCGGCCCACAATTTTTGGAAGAATCTGCGCAAGCGTAAAAGACTGATAAGCTAATTAACATACAAAGCGAGGGTAGGCGGGTTCAGGTAATGAATATGTATAGGCGTTAATGGAATATTCATTGTTTCATTATATAAATATAAGATAATCTGCCCCTCTGGGTGTGTACGATTGGTGGAAGGATCCCCCGTACGCCCGGCGCCGACAATAAAGAATACTTAATCACTAAGAAATTCTGAAGACGTTCTTTGAAACATTATCACGCAAGCAGCAGACAGCCTGGCTTTCCAGGGTTCAGGCACAGGCAAAACAGGCAGGAGTGACTGCTGTTTGCCACTCCAGCAGCCTCCTGTCCTATTTCTCATATAATAAGAGCTGGCCAATTGCATCCATGCTGTCTTCAGAGATCTTCTGGAGACTTTCAGAGGATTCAGAGTAGCGCAAAAATGAGCCAAACATGGGTAGACAATCTGAAACTTTTCATGTTTTCATGTCCAGAAGCAATATATGACCTTATATGAAAGAAATATCTCCTGCCTGCAGTCAGCATTCTGGCTGGTTATTGTGCAAGAATAAGTGTTCTTATGAATATTTCCATTCCATTGTTGATGGTAGATCTTATTTGAAAGTTTAGATTGACAGTCTATGGGTCAGAGGAGGCTGACCATTCTGCTGCTCTGCTGCACAACCTGTGGAGCTTATGCAAGCAGAATAGTAGACTTAAAGCTGCCAAGTAAGAGAAAAAAAAAGGGAAACAGAAAAACTAAATGCACTGTTGGTGAAGGAAGACATTCTGCTTATGTTGCCCTAGATAGGTTCCTCATAGATCTAACCAAAAACCTAATGAAATCAGTGAAAAATCTTTTCATTGATTTTGGTGAGATTTGGACCATGGCCATTTGGATTAAGACAGGTTGGACAGATAATGACAGTTTAATAGGAAAAGCAAAAGCTGTGTGCACAAGCAAAGCAAAATAAGGAATTCATTACTTCCCATCAGCAGGCAGATGGTTAGCCATTTCCTTGAAAGCAGGGCGTCAGTGCGTGTAATGGATGCTTGGGATGACAAACACCATAACCATGAACATCCCCCCTTCCTCCTCCTTTTCCTGAGCTTTTATTGCTGAGCACAAGATCATATGGTATGAATATCTCTTTGGTCAGTTGGGGTAAGTTGTCCTGGTAGTGTCCCCTCCAAGCCTCTTGCCCAGCCTCAGCCTACTCCTTGGTGAGACAGAGCCAGCTGTGCAAATACTGTTCAACAGTAGCCAAAACATTGGTGTGTTTTCACACAAATCCAAAGCACAGCACTATACAGGCTACTATGAAGAAAGTTAACTCCATGCCAGCCAGACCCAGTACAGTACTTCAAAAGCATGCAAATTAAATTGTTGTTACACCATTAGTATCATTTACTTTCAGATTTCCTGCTGTAATACAACAAGGGAAAAGGAGAAGGAATAAAGAATAGCAAAAAGAAATGTTTCATATAATTAAAAATGTTATCCTTATGAGAAATTTTTAACTAGCTAAAGATGTTTCATCTCTTAAATATTAATTTTTTATTATTACATTTATATCAATTCTTTTTCAGTTTGACAGAGAATTGGAAACAATCTCAATCATTCAAAAATTTTATCTGACCATATAGAAAATAAGTTGCTTTGTGGTATGCATGATCACTTATACACATTTAAACTAAATGCTTTTTAAATTCTTATTAAATGTGACCAGCAAAAAAATTTATAGAATTTATAAGAATATAAGAATTTCTAATATTAGCCTACTCACACAAACTTCAATGAAAAGCTGTTTTGAATAGAAAACTGTAGGTTCTGTACATTTTGTATAATAGAGAAATACTGCTAGATCAAGAAACAAATATCAAATTAATACTTAAGTATATAATTTTTTTATCTATCAAAAAGGAAATTAAACTTTAAGTTCTGCAGTTAAAAACTTTACCATGAAGCAATTCTGTTATAATTAGTGCAGAGACCTCACTGTATGCTTTGGCATGCATAGTTTACCTTGCAGCAAAAAAACCCCAAATTGTCTACCATGTAGATGAAACTTCAATAGCTTTCTTTTTCCTTTAAGAACTGCTTGGAGGATGAAGAAAAAAGGAAAATTAAAAATATTATTTTCTACATAACTTGAAGAGATATTGCAAGATAAATATTATTTTTATTTCAAGTTAAATATTATCTGAAGAAAATATATTGTCAAAAGAATGAAAAACATTTCAAGATATCTTGGGGGGGGTTGTCTATACTGGTTTTGTCTGGGATAGAGTTAATATTCTTCATAGTAGCTTTTATGGTGCTGTTTTGGATTTGTGCTGGAAACAGTGTTGATAATACAGGGATCTTTTAGTTACTGCTGAGCAGTGCTTACACAGAGCCAAGGCCTTTTCTGCTTCTCATACCACCCCACCAGTGAGAAGGCTGGGGATGCACAAGAAGTTGGGAGGAGACACAGCTGGGACAGCTGACCCCAACAGACCAAAGGGATATTCCATACCATATGGCATCATGGTCAGCAATATAAAGCTGGGGGAAGAAGGAGGAAAGTGGGGCACTGGGAGTTATGGCATTTGTCTTCCTTTCTGAGTCTTTTGTCCTCCCCATCACAATATAAACAGGCTTCCTGCCACAGTAATTCCCCTCAGTTTTCACTCACATCTAAATAACTCCTCTACAGTATCCTCAGCTCCCCTTCACATTCTTTACAAAGCTTTGTTTTGTATTATGTTCGGGCAAGAGGCAACATATGCTGATTCTGTCCATAAATGATGAAAGATTGGCTGCTGTATTTCCTAAAAGATACAAAGTGCTCCTTTGCAGACAACTATTTGCTTTAAGAGTTTGAAGGAATAAGATGCATCATATCTAGGAGGAGATTCCATTCTGAGAAAGTCCTTTATTGGATGAGGATACAATGTCTGGTGATGCATGATCATAAGAGAGTCAGAAAGTAAAAGGTTAAAGATTGCAACAAACGCCGGAGCAGCGCGAGAAACACCTGAAGCAGAGCCAGCAAGCAACTGCGAGGAACACAAAAAGAGAGATTACGGCTGAACAGGGGGTGTTCCCCGAGCGACTGAGCTCCGACCCGCTGATTGGACGAGCCAGCAAGGGGCGGAGCCTGCACCGAGTCGCGCGGGTGATTTAAACTGGCTAAAACAATCAGTTCACCTGATTGCAACGGTCTGTATTTCTAGAGGGCAGGTGTGTGGTAGTATGGTGGCTACCCGAGGGGGGGGGGAGGAAGGAAGGAAAGGGAGCAAGCTTTGTCCTCCGATTTTCCTGAGCTTCTAGCACCCAGTAGAACCAATGCAGCCACACAGGCTACAGACTATGGGGTGCCTGTGAATATATTCCTGGAGAAGGAGGGTGATAGCAAGTATGCCTGTGGGAGGTGTGACCAGGTAGATGAACTGCTCTACCTCATGGCTGAGCTTCAAGAGGAGATGGGCTGACTGAGGAGCATCCAACAATCTGAGGAGATAGACCAATGGACTTGTGCTCTACTATCTCTGGTACACACAAGCCAAGTCAGCATGGCCATTACTAAGGTAGGTTCTGGATCTGTTCTGTGCCAGGAGGAAGGCAGCCTTATGAGGGATAGGGAGGAGTGGAAGCAGGTTACTGTACGAAGCTGTAAGAGAAACCCCTCCTTACCTTCTTGGCTACCTTTACAGAATAGGTACAAGGTGCTGGGTATGGTAGAATAAGCAGGTAATGAGATAGATAAGGAGGAACCTATGCAAGTACTCTTGCCAAGGTCAGATCAACCAACCCCTTGCAATAAGACCTACATTAAGACCAGCCCTAAGAAGAAACAATGTTGAGTTACATTCATAGGTGACTCCCTCCTGAGTGGAACAGAGGTGTAGACTGGGCCCTCTCTTCAGGGAAATTTGCTGTCTCCCTGGGGCCCAAATCAGGGATGTCACCAGACAACTGACAAGCTTAATATAGCCTTCAGGCTACTACAAATTCCTGCTCTTCCATTTGGGTATTAATGATGTTGTAACAAGAAGTTCAAGGTCAATGAAAAGAGATTTCAGGGCCCTGGGAAGAATGCTAAAAGATTCAGGAGCACAGGTAGCATTTTCCTAAATTCTCCCACTAATGGGGAGAGGCTCTGGAAGGCACAGGCAAGCCCAAGACATAATACTTGGCTCTAGGTCTGGTGCCTCCACCAGAACATTGGGTTGTATAACTATGGAAGGGTCTTTGAGATACAAGGTATGCTGGGGCCTGATGGGATCCGCCTGTCCCAATGGGGGAAACACTTCCTTGCTCATAAGTTGGCAGGACTGAGGGCTTTAAACTAGAATCAATGGGGGAAGGGGATACCAACAGGAGAGATGAAGGTAAGCCAAGGGTTGGCATGGCATCACCTGAGGGTGGCAGTGCTAATGGGAACATTTACAGTGCTCCTGGGAGCATTGGAGGGCTTAGGAGCACATCTGAAATGCTTGTACACAAACACATGCCGTATGAGAAACAAACAGGATAAATTGGAAGTATTGGTCGGTTTTGAGAGCTATGATGCCATTGGTATTAGTGAGACTTGGTGGAATGAGTCCCATGATTGGAGAGCTGGGATGGAGGAGGCTGTTCAGGAGGGACAGGCAGGGCAGGTGAGGTGGAGGAGTTACACTATATGTAAGGGAGAGGTGTAACTGTACAGCCCTTACAGTTAGGGATGATGTGGTTGAGAGCCTCTGGGTGAAGATTAGGGAGGTGGAAAACAAAGTAGATGTCATAGTGGGTGTCCGCTACCGATTGCCTAGCCAGGATGTAAGCACTGATGAGTTATTCTATAGACAATTAGGAGAAATCTCTGGATTGGTAGCCTTTGTCCTTATGGGAGATCTCACTTTCCCAGTCATCAACTGGGGATGTCATACTACTGTGATGAGCAGGTCTTGGAAATTCCTGAAGTTTGTGAAAGATAACTTATTGTAACAGGTGCTCAGTGAGCCAACTCTGAAAGATGCCCTACTAGACTTGTTTGTGAATAGAGAAGTATAGAGGAATGAAGCTGGGTTAATTAACATTGATAATATACAGCTGTGGGCTGGCTTCAGGGGCAGTGGGTTGGCTGATGTGGATAATGTGCAGCTGTGGCTGGTTCCTGCTAAGTAGTTAAATAGCTCTAAGGGGCGTAGAAGAGGAGCACTGGAGGAAGAGAGACCTGGAAGAAGCAGAGGGAGGAGAGAGAGTGTGCCCCGGATGTAGGAGAGACAAGGAGAGGCCCAGGGAGAAGCAGGGGGCCTGGATGAGCAGAGGCTGGCTGGAAGAGGAGTCCGGAGAAGAAAGAATCCGGACACAGCAGAGGCAAGAAGCAGGGTGGACTGGCCTGAAGAGGATGAAGAAACAGCATGGACAGTAGATGAACTTTTGAAACCTTGTGGGGGATTGGTGGCTGTGCTGGGGCAAGGCACAAAGCTACTTATTGAAGTTAACCTGGTATGGGATGGTAAAAGCCTTGTTGCAGCTGGCTAGTTTTGATAGTGCTGTGACAGAGGAGGACTTGTGGGGGATGTGATGGTAGATGACTGTCTTGGCCACAGTGATAACAAAATAGTTGAGTTTAAAACTTTCAGTGCAATGAATAAAAAGGACAGTAAAGTTTCTACCCTGGACTTCAGGAAAGCAAACTTTAACCTACTTGGGGAGCTATTTAGCAGTGTTCCCTGGGGACCTGCTTTGGAGGGTTTAGGAGTTCACAAGTGCTGGTCAGTCCTTAAGGACCACCTTTTAGACACACAGGAGCAGGCAATCCCATTGTGTCCTAGATCAAGCAAGTGGGGCAGAAGACCAGCTTGTATGAACAGGGAACCCCTCTTGGAACTGAAGAGGAAAAATAAATTGTATGATCTCTGGAAGCAAGGTCAGGCTTCACAGGAAGATTAGAGAGACGTGCTTTGCATACATAGGGAGAAGACATGTGAAAGGCCAAAGCTGAAGTAGAGTTGAAAATGGCTAGTGTTTTGTCAGACAACAAGAAAGGCTTAAGTACGTTAATGGCAAGAGGAGGTCTAAGGAAAGCATTGGACCGATACTTGTTGAAGATGGTCACCTGACTAATAGGGATGAAGAAAAGAAGAGGAATTCAATGTATTTTTTGCTTCAGTCTTTAATAATACTGATAGACCTTGGGCTGCCCAGTCCCCTGAATATGGGGATCATGACTGCAGGAACAGTGCCTTACAATTTCAGTGCCCACAAATTGTAAGGGATCAGCTGAATGTTCACAAGTCCATGGGGCCTGATGGGATTCATCCCAGAGTTCTGAAGGAGCTAGCGGATGTTATGGCAGGACCCTTCTCTCGATCATCTAACAAAGCTCTTGTGAGTCTGGGGAGGTCCCTGCTGACTGGAAGCTAGCCAATGTTATTTCTGTTTGCAAGAAGGGAGTGAGGGAGGACCCAGGGAACTACAGACCTATTAGTCTAACCTCAGTTCCTGGAAAAATTATGGAGAAGTTCATACTGGGTGCTATTGAAAGGCATTTAAGGAACAATGCAATCATCAAGCACAGTCAACATGGGTTCATAAAGGGAAAGTCCTGTTTAACTGTTTTGATATTGTTCTACAATATGGTCAACCTTCTAGTAGATAAAGGGAAGTTGGTGGATGTAGTTTTTCTGGATTTTAGTAAGGCTTTTGATACTGTCTGTCACAGCATCCTTCTGGACAAATTATTCAACTGCAGGATGAGCAGATTCATGGTGCGCTGGGTGAAGAACTGGCTGAGGGGCAGGACTCAAAGGGTTGTAGTGAATGGGGCTACATGTGGCTGGCAACTGGTGACCAGCAGTGTTCTTCAGGGTTCAAGTCTAGGGCTGGTTCTATTCAATATTTTTATCGATGATCTGGATGCAGGAGTTGAATGCACTATGAGCAGGTTTGCTTGAGGATGCCAAACTGGGAGGTGCTGTTGATTCCCTGAAGGCACAAGAGGCCCTGCAGAGGGATCTGGATAGATTGGAGCACTGGGCAATCATGAATGGTATGAAATTTAACAAGAACAAATGCCGGATTCTGCACCTGGGATGGAGTAACGCCTGGCACAAGCATTAATTGGGAGAGGAGTGGCTGGAGAGCAGCCCTGCAGAAAGGGATCTGGGGGTGCTGCTCGACAGCAGGCTCGATAGGAGTCAGCAGCATGCCCTGGCAGCCAAGAGGGCAAACTGCATCCTGGGGTGCATCAAACACAGCATAACCAACCAGTCAAAAGAGGTGATTATCCCACTGTATTTAGTGTTGGTGCGGCCTCACCTTGAGTACTGTGTGCTGTTCTGGGCCCCACAATTTAAGGACAAATGCATTGGGGAAGGCAACAAAGCTCGTGAAGGGGCTGGAAGGAATGTCCTATGAGAAGCAGCTAAGGAATTTGGACTTGTCTAGCTTGGAGAAAAGGAGACTGAGAGGTGGCTTCATTGCTCTCTACATCTTCCTGAGGAGGGGAAGTGGAGAGGGAGGTGCTGATCTCTTCTCCCTGGTATCCTGTGATAGGATGCATGGGAATGGTTCAAAGCTGTGCCAGGGGAGGTTTAGACTGGACACTAGGAAGCATTTATTTACTAAGAGGGTGTTCAAACACTAGAATAGGCTTCCTGGAGAGGTGGTTGGTGCCCCGTGCCTGTCAATGTTTAAGAGGCTTTTGGACAATGCTCTTAATACTATGCTTTAATGTTTGGTCAGCCCTGAAGTGGTTGGGCATTTGGACTAGATGGATGTTGTAGGTCCCTTCCAACTGAAAATATTTTATTCTGTTCTATTCTATGGTGTCTGATAATGGCACTAAAAATTGGAAAAATTAAATTGAGCATACATTCACTGAGATCATGAGGGCAGTCCTTTTGAAGTAGGTCTCTCTTTTGCAGTTCAAATAAATCATAAACACTTCTTACTCTTCTTGCCACCTAAGCAAGAGTGTGTCAGTATATGGAAATAAATATATATACCAAAACTTGGATCTCAGTATAAGATAAAAATAGTATTTTAGTCTCTTAGGACATTATTTTTTACATACTAGCATTCATAAGACTATATATTATTATACACTTTAAATGTTTGTGCATTTTGTTTTTATAGCAGAATACATTTGAAAATAAGCTGAACATCACAATCAATGCTCAAGTCATCTTTGCATAAAATTTTAGACCAAAGCAGAAAATTTGCAAAATACCCATTTAAAAATCAGATATTACTCTGTACAAAATACAGTGTATATTCTTTTCCATTGTTGTCTTCTAGCAATAGATTACCTTCCTCTGTCTTCAACAAACATGCATCTAAGGTTTTAAAGATGCAACTTTATTATGGTTTTTTCATGTACAGGTTCTACACACACTTTGCAGCATGGTAAATAGAACATTCAGTTAAAGTTCTCTTGTTTTCTTTAGAGTATTAACATTTAAAATATACTCTACCAGTTTCCTATGGTTGACAGGTAGCTAAATTTAGCATAAAGACAAGCTTTACAATAGATCTACATACAACACACCTTTTCTACAGCAATGAAAATAATTGTAGTGTTATGACTTTCAAAATTCTTGGCCGCTCTCTTGTAAATATGTACATATGTCTGCACAAGAAAGACTTGAGAATTGTTTCTGGTGTTTCACCTCTTTTCAAATATACTT
Organism: Falco naumanni; assembly: GCF_017639655.2. Classification (NCBI taxonomy): domain Eukaryota; kingdom Metazoa; phylum Chordata; class Aves; order Falconiformes; family Falconidae; genus Falco; species Falco naumanni. Next base: position 24,838,589 of record NC_054079.1, read on the forward strand.
GGCAGGGTATTTTATTTGTTTTCATAGCTATTTAAATGGAAGTCTTTCTATGTACACATATATCTATCTATATTTACATACAAGTATGTACATACATAGATTTATGAATATAAACATTTTAGTAATTTCAAGCCTCCAAATTATCTACTGATATAAATTTAACAAAAATAGTTTTATGTATACTTTTTCTCAATTCATTGTTTCAGTGATACATATTCAAAAAAGCAAGCTTACACCAGGGTTAAGTATGTCATTATATTAAACATGTTAATGCAGGGTCAAATCCTGAATTCTTACTGAGGATATAGTTATACGAGATACTTTCAACAGCTTTTCATCTTTTAATGACCCTGTTCAGGCTTATCTTCCACTGCAGACAATGTAGTTTACAGGCTTAAAGGCTGGAGCCTTAATTCTTCAAACTCTCCTATCACAAAATATCCATTGGCTTCAATAGAAATTTGATATTCAAAAGCTTTTTAGGTTTGGACCCTGATTAAGGTCATCTTGCTTCAAATCCACAAGGGTAACAAAGAATTAGAGGACCAGCTTGTGAGCCGCATGCTCACACAGAGTAGCATTTTACCCCACAAGAAGCACTGCCAAAATCAATAGAACTACTCATGAAGGAAAGTATTATTCAGGGAGAAGATCTCATAGTTTGATTTTAGAGTAATTTAGAACCATCAAATGTCAACATTCATCCCAAAGATCAGATTAACTTCAATAACAATGCATAAAGTTCTACATTATTTTCCAAAAACATGCAGTGAAGTATGTAAGGAAACACTTCAGATGGAAAAGGTACAAAATTATCAATATCAACATTTTTGATGTATATGTTTATGGACTGACAGTTGTCATTAACAGAATTGTTAGAAATGGAATTTTTGACAAAACAGTTTTCTGGCTTATAGTTATGTGGTCATAGCAAGATGTATAAAAAACATTTATAAAAGCAACAACTCATCAATATAATTCTCTCCTTATAAAATTGTGTAAAGCAGTCCCTTTACTGCAGGTTTTTTATAGGGACAGATGAATGCAAGTGTTAACAAGGTCTAATCTTCTCCTTTGTATTTGTTTCTTCATTAAGCTCTAATTATGCTTTTGCATTGAAGATTTGATGAGAAGATGGTATGACAGGCTTGGCTTCTCCCAGTGCAGCTGGCACTGCTGAAGCCAAAAGCCTGAGTGTTGTAGTGGGATCAGGAGAGATTCTTTCAGAGCAGTTTGCCTGTAAATTTCCCATCCACCTCAGCTGCTCAGCTCAATCCCTGAATCCCCTTAATGAGAAGTGGAGGACAATACCAGTACTGTTGTTTCTATTTGGGCTCTTGTGGAAAGAATAATTGCTGTTTACCCAAGCATTTGTACTACCCAAACTGTCGATAATTACTTCTAAAGCGTCTGATTAACTCTGCTCTCTGCTTCAGCACAAACAGCTATTGAGCTAGACACAGGACAGCTTTTCTATCTCATAGTCTTTTAGTTTGCTGAAGTCTCATAGTTTACTGAATATTGTTTAGGTGTGATATTTGTCACAGAAACAACAATGCACCTTAATTCACGCTCATCTATATCATGTGAACAAATGAGAAATTTGTTCTGTGGTCTGATGCTGGAAATGCAACAAAAAAAGGCAGTTCTGAGAAGTACTCTTCTGATTTCTCATTCCTAGTTTTCTTTACAACTGTCAGTAATAAAAAGAGCCTTCTAATTAGCACTGGCATTTCTCAGCAATTTATCCTTCTTTAATGTTTATGGCTAAATATATAGCACAAAAATGCTAATGAATTGTAAGCATCATAAGGATAGTGCTATGGACTTTGTTTTGTTTTTGTAAACCAAGCAAACTGAAACTGTTGCTGAGTCTATTTCTAGTATGCTGGTAATAATTTTAGTCTGTCAAATCATTTGGTCTTTCCTCACCCTCCTCCCTTCATATTCCTCATAGCAGCCTGCTGCTGCACTATGCAAAACACTATTGTGAATAATCATAATTATGGAGATTCATGGTAATTTTTCAGGGTTATCTGATGTGACATAGGACAGCAGCGTACACCAATTTAAACGAGTGACAAATATCCTTTTTATTTCTATTGTGTTTTTAATATTCCTTTGGTCTCTCCTGGGAGCAGTGTAAACTGGTAGGAATTTAAATAAAATATTTTAAAAATCATACTACTTTTTAAAGCTTCAGAGGGTTTATATACATATGTATGTATGCATGCATGTAAGATAGTCTGTCTTACCTTAGGATTAATTATTTGCATTAAATTAATAAAAATCTTTTTGTAGATATTTTACACATTATTGTTACCTATAGATAACAATGGAGGTTAAAATGTCTTATATTGGACTGATTTCTGAAAATGAGTTTGAACTAATCACTTCAGTGATCTGATCACTCACCTGATAGAATGATTTAGCAAGTTTCTCTTCTCATTTTTATTGTAAGTGCAGACTTTTGAAACAATGACACTAAATTGTCTCTTAGCAACTATGACATACTGAAATTATGTTCTTGATCTGTTGCACATCCTAGAGATTTGGATATGATTTTTATTAAAGAAATTAATTGGGATCTAGCCTAAGAATTTCCTATTTGTAATTGTTAATAATGACTATTAAATATGATGATTTTTGTTCTGTATATTTTAAGCAGCTAGCACATTGGCTAGACCTTCAAATTCATGACATCATTTCATTTGAAATCAGTAAAGTTACTCACAGATGAAGGTATAATGCATTGTAAGACTTCAAAATATCAGTAGATATTCATCATATATTAGTATGCAGCAGTAAGATTGAGAAGTCTAGCTTTTTATAACAAATACAATTGCCTGTTGTAGTGCAAATAGAATATTACTGGATACTGTTATAGAGTTAATTAATTTGCAAAAGCATATGTATTATTTAGGCTACTGCATACCTCAAAATATTCACAAAACAATGCATGCAATATCAGTCCTATATAAATCCTTCAGTCTTAAAAATTATATATGGTTATATACCTAAACTTAAAAACATTGCAGGCCAAATTAAAGAGAAAGCACAATTTTAATTGTATATGTTCTTAATTGAACTTACTGCCTGTTCATAAAATTTAAGAGTACGCTTCATTGTGTCATAAATACATCACTACATTTGCCTTTATGAAAGAAGCCATAATTTTTGGTTTATTCACTAAAATTTTACTAATGTAGTCTATAGACTTTTTTAATGGACATAAGCCAAATCCTGTCCTTCATGTGTAACAATGTAGTGGAAGAGAAGCTCACTGAAAGTCCTGTCCTTCGTTATTATATGAGCTCTCAGATTTAATTGGGGAAATTAGCCAGTAATGAAACAATGGAATAAGTGGGAAACCTTTGCTTTATATAACATAAGTGTTAAATCTAGCATTATGCATTTGTTTCAATTGACTATGTACATACATTATAAACTTGACTGCAACACACTACAAAAATAACTCACAACTGTGTTATTGCATATGAAGGAATAAAAAAAATACCATACACACCCAAATGAATGGGTATGCACATGTGTGAATGTGTGTGTGGATGCATGTACATCACAGCTGAACAAAACAATATGGCTCCCAAGTATTATATTTTAAATGATAAAATCTATAATCTATCGGAACATCCATAAAGACCAAATTAATCACATGTTGGGGGTGTGTGTGTCAGAAAACATGGATATCCAAATACATAAATGTAGGAATTTTATCAGTTTACTTTGAATATGTATTTTGTATTCAGAAGTCATAGAAGGAATGTCTAACATTTATCCTGTTCTGTGTTCATAAAGGTTCCAAACCTGAACACCATTGAACACAAACTCTCATTGTGGTTTCACACTAGTGAACTGAGAGCTGTCCCCTTGAAGATGCTCAGTGCTTTACAGACATCAGACTAAAACAAACATTAGGGGACAGTTTTCAGGCACATGTAAATTTTCCTGCTGTATTTTATTCAGATGGGTTGTGACAATTTACATCAGCTAGGAATTTGTCCCTATATATTTTCAGTAAATTTTTAAATGTTAGTATATCCTAATTCTTGAAGAATCAGCCATTAAACTGAGCCTGCATTTGTTCTCTGTTTTCAAACTAAGCTAAGTTTTAAAAGCTGTTCAGCAAAAACTAGAGATTTTGAAGTAATATTTAAGTGGATATGCTTACTAAGACCTGATCCTGCAACACACTAAGCAGCTCACAGATGGTACCAACATCCTGTCAAAATTATTGAAAGAGCTATCTGGAGAGCAGCACCTTGAAAATTTGTAAAATTTTCCTTTAAATTAGTAGCAAGTCAAATCATTATACTAGCTCTCATTAAAAGAGAAGGCTCAGTTTATTTAAAATTGTATTATATTAGATTATGAGCTTTTATCAGTACCAGCTATCAAGACTTCACTGCTAAGAACCACCAAAATATTTTATGAATCTATTAGATAATGAAAATGAACTAGTGCTATGTTATAAATTCACTACATGCAAACTCACATGTAACAATTGCTTGTAATTTTCATACTGCTTGAAAAATACAACTTGATGAATACAATAGGTAGAAAAATGCATCTACATAAAGATAGAAAGGTATAAAAATCTTTCTTATTTTGAAAAAAGCTATAAATAAATACATATTTTGTTTTAAAAGAACATGATCTATAATTTTATTTATGGAAAGCAAACTTCTGGAGTTAGACACATTTTACAAATGCCACATAGTGTGATAGATATTTTTCTTTTGAATTATTGAGGAGCAAAATATAATAATTTGGTAGCAGACATCTGTTTAATAAACATGTAAGATAAATTCATAAGAAATACAGGAAAGATTTATTTACTGTTAATGCTAACCCTGCCTTTATTTGTCTTAGAAGATTTTTCATCTATGAATGGAAAATAAACTTTCCTTCGAGAAGTCTGTGAACTGAATAATAAATATCAGGTCTAAATCCTGTATGAAAATCAGTTTGGTTTAATCCTGGATATTCTTCAGCATGCAAATGGATACTGGAGATTTCTCCTGGCCTGCTGTCATATGCCAATTTACAGACACTGGCACACTATATGTGTATACATTCTCCTCCTGACCCTCCCCCTCCATCTGCTGAGACTTGGTCTCAGCTGCCTGCCTTTCACAGAAAACCACAAAACAAGGAAACACATCAGTAAATTAACTTGACATATCTAATGCAGGAAAAACCCTAAAAGCTTATAGAATACATTTAAAACAAAAGCTACTCAGGACCTGCGCTACATATATTGTGGATTTAACAGATCTGGAAGGTGGTTATGCTATTGTAAGCAACACACAGCCTTCATCATCTTTGTTAAGACAGTTCAGTCATTCTTTGTTAAAGCTGCAGTATTTGTCAAATAAAATAAAAAATTGTGTTTACATAAAATAACAGCCATAAAGCCAATTAACATAAAAAATGGACATTGCTAGTTATGGACCTGGCTTTATTTTGCATATTTAAATTTTTAATATTTTAAAATATAAGTTGGAACTATTAATATTAATTTACCAATAATAAGGTGCACTACATAAATATAAATAATGTTACCATTTTATGGTTGGCACGTACCATGTTAAGCATGAGTTATGCAAACACTGTTGTATCTTGAAAATATTGTTAAAGTAAACTTTTTATTTTTCCCTTTACTTGAAAGCTACAAATCTTTTTTCTCTTCTTTTTTTGTAAAAAGTACTTGGATCAAATATGAACTATTGATGATTTCATCATTATTAACTAATTAATTATTCATCATATATTAACTAATTATTTGACTCTACTTGCAATATAGACAGTAATAAGATAGACATAGCATACTTAAGCTATTAGACATGCAGAAATGTTATGCTTTATTGTGTCTACTTCTCCCCACCTCTCCCTTCCTCCTCCGCTCTTTCACATACACACACATGCATACACATGCACGTGGGCACACACACTCTCTCTCTCACACTCACTCACTCTCTCCCCTTCTCTGCAGAGCTGGCAATACTGCATCTCACCAATATCTCGCCTTATGGTTTACAAGCATAGAAGTGTACTGGTAAAATCCATAATGTTAGCATTTCTGTTTCTTGATATCCATGGATTTATTTACAAGTCCTTGCATTCTACTTTTTTCCTGTTTCTATGATTTATATTGCTGGCATGCCTATCTTCTTGTGGGCTTCTCAAATAAGAATAAAGATATAACTGGCAAATATTCAAGTAATGCAGTTTGAATTTCCATAATTTAGCTGGTTATTTTAAAAAAGACAATTTTAAAAGGTTTATGGACTTACAGATATATGAAAAGTATTTTGATTGGGGTTTTTATTACTTCAACTTCTTAAGGTTCTGTTTGTGTAAAAGGGCTGTAATAAAAAGAATTTAAATACACATACATGCTTGTGTGTACATAAATGCCTTTGGAATGAAAAAGTTCATAAATCCTTGTCAGTCATGCTGATTAAGCCCCATATTCTGACATTGTCAGTGTTAAGATTTTACAGAAAGAAAATGCTAAAGTTATTCATTTTAGGTTTTCTTTTGGTAGCAACTAAAGAATGGATTTAGCTAATTCAAAGGAAGTCATTCATACTTTGCAATTTTTCACTTTTTTAAGAAAGAAATTTGTAGCACATTTCGCAATTTCCAAATGGACACTTTAATCTTGTAAATGGAAAGATATAGCATATTTCAGCAATGATTTATTTTCTAAATATTTACTGACAAGGGCTTGATTTTGCAAGTTCTGGCACACAAGTAACTATCCATACTTGAGTAAACCTCTTAATATCAAAGGGGTAACTCATATGAGTAGTTTCTTGTAAGTGAATTTACTGAATCAGTCTCTAAAATAAAAAAATAATTTCAATATGCATTCCACTTATTATTTCAGTGTATTTTTTCTTTTTTTTCCTCAAAAGATTCACTTGTGAACAAATATTTGACATTAATTCTTTTCCAAAAGCTGATATTATTTAGTTTTATCAGGCTAAAACAATAAAAAATAACACTATATATATTGATCATGTATAGTTCCTACATTTTTCCCCTTTTTTATTTCAAGTAACAAGATATTCCTAATAAATTCACTATAAGTAAAATACTAATCTTAACATAGGCATGCACTTTATATTATTAAATGAGACCAATATCTTTCAAAAAGATAGTGAATTTGCAAACAGAAGCAAAACAATTCACATCAAGATTATTCTGTCTGGGATTTGGATTTTTATTTTGTAAGTGTAGTATTTTTGCAAGACTGCCTCAGTAGTAATTTAGAGTGGAGGATATTTTTAAACTACATTCATTTCAGGAGGGGAGGCCATGCAGTAAGATATACATGTATTTGTAATTCATATTGTTGCTGTGCTTCTATTGTACTCTAAGCTTCCATCATGGCTGAGACATGGAGAGCTGGCATCCAGACAGCGCAGTGGGGCAAAAAGCCCACTCATTGAAAACACAGAAAATGGGGGTTCTCCCTCTCCTCCATTATCCCCACTAATTATTTCCATGCTTCTTTATTTTAAAAATAAAGGTAAACTGCTGTAGGCTAGAAAGTTATATCTGGACAGTCTGTCAAAAAATGTTATTAAACCTTTTGGTCCATTCCAGTCTTTTCAAGACTCTCAGTCTACCCATTCAAAAAGATGACAGAAAAATTAACTTGAATGTGCAAGCATTAAACATTTAAATTCTCTACTCCTTGGTCATTATGCTGATGGCCATATTTTACCCCCTCCTCCACTATACTTTTGCTGATTTCACTTCATTTGCATGGCCTCATTATGCATATAGTCTTTGTTCTACTGATATAATATAGCACAGTGGAAAGCAAAACCTATATACAAAGATATTTTTTCCACTTTAAAATTGTTCCAGCCATCTGATATTAGGATTTAATTTATCGATATAATTCAACCTTAAATCAAATGTATGTTCTTGCTTATGAAATAGTAATGGATTTACAATTATTTAAGAAAATTAAAAGCCAGTGTCTAAACTGCCTCCAAAACTCTTTTTAGTAATATGTTGAGGTTCTTTGTTGATATCTGTTTAAGCAAATATATTAGCCATGGGTAACAGGTAAGAAGTACTATTATATTTATGATGAGTGAGATATCTACTATATATCTATCTATATGGAACGTGATAAAGTGATATTATAAAATATATTTTTAATTGCACATATAAGCTTCAATATGGACAGCTAACCTTCAATTTGAAGGACTTCTGCTTTCCTTGAATCTTAAAACAAAGAGACTGTATCCTAATTAATTTCAGGTTTTTCTTCTACTGCACCAAGTATATTTTGATGTTATGGAAATGTGAGGTTGATTCATCCAGCTTTATAACACTGATTTCAGTGGATCTGCTAACCAGAGGGAATGTTTCAGAATCGGGTCCTTGGTTTCTATTCAAAAGTGAGTGATAGAAGGTTTAATGTAGCCTACTCAAAAGGGAATGCTAAACTCCCACTGACTGCAACGGGAACACAACTGGGTCCATGTTGACAGACATATAATTTCACACAATAAAAACATTTTCTTTGCTTTCAGCATTTTTAGGATGCAAAAGAAAGGAAGAATTTGGCTGCTTGAGCTTTGTCATTCATGATACTAAGTACCTTCAGTTCTATGGAATTCCCACATGGGACATTAACCATTTGTTTAATTTGTAACATCCTGTGGAAATATGGAATTAATCAAATACAACATCATTAAGCTTCTTTCTAAACAAGAATGATTTTTAGTAGTACTAAACTGATTGGCCATGATACAATACCACTATTACCACCTTCCTCCAAGAAAGCAGAAGACAAAAACTTATTTTCTTTCTGAAAGGAGAATCTCTCTCAAGCTAATCTTAAAGAATACAATCATGCCCTCATCTTGTTTCAGAGCATCTCCTAGAAAAACTGGTTTACAACTCATTGATATGTCACATAGATAAAATAGCTCCATAATTTAGAGGAGGAAACATCTGTCTCCTTAAGATTACCTGTAACAATTCACCTGCACCTTCCCAGGAGCTACCACAATCACTTGGTTCAAAGACAGCTATTTAAATAAAATAACACATGGTGTGGTGCTTTTAATTGCTATGTTGTTTTCTCTTTGTTTCAAATATTTCTTGCAGCGATTAATTAGAACATCTTTCATATGTAAAATATAATGGTTGTTTTCATTCTCATAACATTTATTTTGCATGGGGCATAGTCCATAAAACCCGGAAGATACGATCTAGTAATATGGATTATTGGACTCCAAGTCTTCAAGACAGCAAGCAAACTACTGAATCTTCAGTGAGCTCTATAAATCTGTACCAGTCCTCCATGTGTAGTCTGTCCAGAACTAGAATCTTGTTCTCTGTGGCAATAGTTTCATACAGGTTATAAATGATATTTAGAAAATTTAGGCCTAAAGGTTTTGTCTTGGCATGCATATTATTATGCTAGTTTTTTAACAGCAATTTTTCTTTGCTGTAAGTGTGTGTGATTGACAGAATGGCAAACCACAGAAAACTCCACGTTGAACAAGAGGTTGATAGACAGTCCTTCTCCACAGAATATATGAGTTCCTGTTGGCTACCTCAAATGAGTCTTTACCACCGAGCACAGATGGAGGGGCTGAGAGGTGACCTTCAAAATTACCTATTTCACTCTGTGTGTCTTTAGGAAGTCTAGGCATGTTTATCATCCTACCTTAAAATACTTTTTTCTGTACGTTACAAAGCTTTAGTTTGATGTGCCAAAGAAGTCCACCTAGATCTCACCCTAGAAATTTTTCCTATGTAAGGAAATTAAGATCAACTTCAAATATTATGGTCAGAATTTGTAAAAGTGTTTTCCATCTGAATAAAGTCAGCAATAGAGCAGAACCCAGCCTAGCTTAGAGTAGAACCTAGCCTACGATATCTACAATAATTTAAATATCATGATACTTTTCCTGTTCAGCTTTGTCAGGGATTGTAAAGGGTCTGGGGCTGGGATGGGGTTAACTTTATTCATAGAAACCCATATGGTGCTGTGCTTTGCATTTGCAGATAAGAGTGTTGATAACACACCAATGAATGTTTTGGTTATTGATGAGCAGAGCTTGCACAGCATCAAGAATTTCTCTCTTTCCCACTCTGCCCTGCCCCCCACCCCCACCCAGTGAGTAGGCTGGGGGTGGGCAAGAGGTCAGGAGGAGAGACCGCTGGGACAGTTGACCTGAAATGAAATGATATTCCATACCACAGGACATCATGCTCAGCAATAAAAGCTCAGGAAAAGGAAGAGGAAGGGGAGACATTCATGGTTATGACATTTGTCTTCCTAAGCAACTTTTATGTGTGCTGAGGCCCTGCTTCCCAGGAAGTGGCTAAACATCTGCCTGCTGATGGTGTTATAAAGATAACAATTAAAACAATTTTATTTTGGGTTCAATCAATTTAGGTTGAGAAACAATAAGCAAAACCAGTGCTGGGTGCACAGAGAACTCAATTAGTTCCACCACACGCACACCTGAGTCCTAAAAGCAGTGTCTTTTATCCCCAGATCTTGACCAATCTCTTCTCACCGGATGTTCATCCCGCTCTTTCCCCACTGGGTCGTTATGGTACACCTTCTCCTCTTATTGGCTCTCCTTTGGTGCGCTTTTTCAAATCTCAAGGTCTTTGTCTCCTTTGGGGGGCCTTCTCTGGCATGGTTCGCTTTCCTTATCTCCTTTGGCAGGCTTTTCCAGGCAGGGATTGCCTCGGGGAAAGGGGAAGCCATCACATTGTCTCAAAGGAGAACCACACGTGCCCACTCACCACAACTGTGATACAAGTCCCAGATTTACACAGGGTACAACAATTACACTTATCACAGTACATTCTATTTTTGGCATGAATCATGACTGCGTTTATCATAATCCCCCGTTTGTTTTTGTTTACCTTATTGATTCATGTCTTAGTTTCCAATGCTCAAATCAAACAGGGACAAGTAACAACCCCCCAAATATTCCCAGGAGTATAAAACTCACTTCGATAACTCACTTACATACAACAATTGGTAAGATTAAATAGTTACCCTTTGTTATATTTTTAACTAGTTTTACAAACACATTTTTAGCAATTGTGGGAACTTCATATTTTACTCCCTTTTTCATCTCATGATAAAAGCAAGCTAGATAACAAACAGTTTTTTATCTTCTCCTTTCTTTATCCATCCCTCTCTTTTCTTAATATAAAGTTGGAAGTATAAAGGGTGTCCACACCTTCCCACAGGGTTCCAATCAGGACCCTTATCAAGAGAGGTCTGGTCAGGATCATAATGCTCAGCAGTCACCGCCCCAGGGGTTGCAGCCCTCAGCAGACCTTGTCAGCTGCAGCAAGGATTCCCTCCAGTCTTGCCCTCTCCAGTTTTATCAAGGTGTGCGACTCCCAACATAACAAACACCAAAAGAGGTCCTGGAAAATTAGGGAAAAGCAGGTTCAATCAGCTACTAAAGATAACATCGGTTCTCTTGTACTTTAAATTTTTGTAAATTCAATTACCCTTTTACGGAAGTCAATATAAATTTCCCCAGCTGTTACATCAAGTTCTTTTAAATTCAATCTTTACATTTTTATTTTCTCCTCTTGGGGACCAATCTTTAAATTTATCAAGGGTTCAGATGTTGTTTTTGTCCCCAGAATGTAGAGCCCTGATACCCCTATTCATCTTCATTAATCATCTGTTTGTCCTTCATTCGTCTCCTCCAGTCCTTTTTGAAATGTCCCCTCTGCTCATAATGATAACATTCGGGCATTTTCTCCAGGAAATCCTCCATTTCTTGAGTTTCCCGGACTGCTGCTACAAACATTCTTGCTTTCTCTTTTTGTTTTTCCCCATCCCTCCATACATACACTTTCTGAGCTTCCTTCAACATTTCTTGTAATCTTTGTTCTTGCCAACTGTCCAACTTTTCCAGTTTCTTTCTTATATCCCTCCATGATCCAGTCACAAATTGGATTTTTAAAAATGCTTCTCCAACTGGAGAGGCTGGGTCTAGCCCCGAATACATTTGTAAATTTTTCCTCAGTTTCTCTAACCAATCCACAGGAGACTCGTCCTTTTCCTGTTGTTCACTAAAAACCTTATTAATATTCTGCCCCCTTGGGACTGCCTCCTTGATTCCTTGGATAATCAACTCTCTCAAATCTGACATATTTTGTCTATCACGGGCATTTTGGTTACTCCAGTTTGGGTTCTGTTTAGGCCATTTCTGTTCTCCAGGAGGGCCTTGTTGATACCTTCTTTCCCACATCTGTATCCCTGCCTGTCTAATCACAGACCTTTCTTCAGCTGTAAATAATATTCCTAAGATAGATTGCATTTCTTCCCAGGTATAGGTATTAGGACCTAGGAACTGGTCTAATCATTCAGACTCCCAAAGGATCATCTAATAGATGACCCATTTCCTTTTTAAAAGATCTCACATCTCCTGTATTCAAAGGTACCGATACAAATCCAATTCCTCCTATATCTCCTCCCATCGGTACCTCTCAGAGGGGAGCCAGAGCCACTGCTCCTTCTTTTTTATAAATTTCATCTCTCTCTTTCTGTACTGTTTTACTCCTTGTGTGACTAGAAGGAGGAGAGAGTAGGGAAGTCAAAGGAACGGGGTCAGGAAGCAGTGGGGGAGCTGACGGAACGGGGTCAGGAGGCAGTGGAGGATGTATCCTCCCCTGACAGCCTTCTGCGTCTTGCCTTAAATAAGGCAGGGGTAAATTGTCTAATGGCTCCCATGATGACGTGGTTGGTTTAGTTTCAATCTCCCATGCCTCCCTTTCCCTCTTTTCTCTCAAAGGAAATCATGAAACCAATCTTCCTGTCTCCGACCCTCTCCACAGTGCAGTGTAACTGATACCCACCCAACTGAACAGCTTCCCTTATACTTACAACTCCGTCATCTTCGTTCGGATCTTCGTGCACCAGAATTACGGGTCCTTTATACTGCAGTTTTTCCCTAGGAGCTCAAATCCCTTTTGGTTATTGTTTCTCTTTTGTTCGTTGATCTCCGGAGACTGACCTAGACTGCTACTCTCGAGCCACAATCTGTGGGGCGCCCCTCGAAAAGTCACAGTTCAGGAAAGCACAGCGAGATCACGTCGGGGTCACCAAATTGTTATAAAGATAACAATTAAAACAATTTTATTTTGGGTTCAATCAAATTTAGGTTGAGAAACAATAAGCAAAAACAGCGCTGGGTGTACAGAGAACTCAATTAGTTCCACCACACACACACCTGAGTCCTAAAAGCAGCGTCTTTTATCCCCAGATCTTGACCAATCTCCTCTCGCCGGATGTTCATCCCGCTCTTTCCCCACTGGGTCGTTAGGGTACACCTTCTCCTCCTATTGGCTCTCCTTTGGCACGCTTTTTCAAATCTCAAGGTCTTTGTCTCCTTTGGGGGGCCTTCTCTGGCATGGTTCGCTTTCCTTATCTCCTTTGGCAGGCTTTTCCAGGCAGGGATTGCCTCAGGGGAAGCCATCACATTGTCTCAAAGGAGAACCACACGTGCCCACTCACCACAACTGTGATACAAGTCCCAGATTTACACAGGGTACAACAATTACACTTATCACAGTACATTCTATTTTTGGCATGAATCATGACTGCGTTTATCACAATGGGAAGTAGTGAATTGATTCCTCTTTTTGCTTTGCTTGCACACTCTTCCTATTAAATTGTCATTATCTCAATCCACAACTCTTCTCGCCTTCCTTCTTTTTCCCTGTCCTGTGGGAGAGAGAAGTCAGTGAGCAGCTGTGTGAGTGGCTGTTGGCTGGAATCAACCCACCATAGTCCTTTTTGGTCCCCAATGTAGGGCTTAAGATCACAGGTGTGATCGGAGCATATTAGACTGCATTTATAGTTGTTCAGTTGTTAATTGGCAGGCTCCTGTGCTGGTCATGGGGCTTGCTTACTTTCCTGTATAATAGAGTCCAGAGTTTGTTAGTGGCTGTTGTCAGCTTTTCCTGTTTGCTGTACTACTTATCACCACACTCTGCTGTGACTGGGAACACTGTTTATAACAACAATGACCATGAGCTTGGGCTGGCATATGGCAGTGGCATTGCTGCCATTTCTGTGCTCCATGAGCTACCTTGCACCTTTTTTTACAGAATCAGAAATTTGTATTTAGTAATTATGGTGGGTTGACCTTGGCTGGCTGCCAGACACCCACCCAGCTACTCTCTCACTCAGTCCCCTCAACAGAACAGGGAGGGGGGGGGAATAAAATGGAAAAGCCCATGGGTCAAGATAAAGACAGGGAGATCACTTATCAGTTACCATCACTGGCAAAACAGACTAAACGGGGAATATTAATTTCATTTATTGCCAATTAAAAATAGATTCAGGTAGTGAGAAACAAAGACAAAACTAAAAACCACCTTCCCCCAGGCTCAGCTCCACTCCTTCATTCTCAACTCTTCTACATCCTCCTTACTCTGAGCAGCTCAGAGGTGACAGGGGATGGGGGTTGCAGTCAGTTCATAACACTTCATCTCTGCTGCTCCTTAATCCTCACACTTTCCCCCTGCTCCAGCATGGGGTCCTTCCCACAGGATACAGTCCTTCAGGGAAAGACTGCTCCAGCATGGATACCCCACGGGCCACAGTTCCTCCCAAAAAATCCACTCCTGTGTGGGCTCCCCTCTACCAGCCACAGTTCCTGCTACCAAAGCCTTGCCACTTAAACTCAATACATTAACGTTCAGCAATAAACTAGAGACTGATTTGAGATCTGTAATTCATATGTAAAACCAAGGCAACTGCTCTGAAATTAGTGGGGGTTCTTCAAATTGATATCACTGTTGCTAAAAATAGAATCTGATGGTCTATCTTTAGATTACACATTCCTTTTTCTCCTCCAGGACGAACATGTTCAGCTTTGCTTCATATGCTTCCGAGTTTCTTATACATGCTCATGTAAACTGCGTAATCATATTATCTGGTATGGTTGGCTTGTTGTTAGGTGTGTGGAACCTGACTTGATCCTGGCATACAAGTAAGCAACTGGTTGGTGATGTGACAAAGATATGTACCCCAAGCTGTTTGATCCCTGGGTGACAGGGTATGTGAGAGGATTAGGGCAGATGCCTGGGGTACTTATCACCTCCAATAGACTGGGTTTTAATGCCTGAACAGATATGTAAACCCATTGAATTAGTCCACCACTTGACAGAAGGGTGACTTGCTTACCCCATGAGTCCCAGCAACTCCTAGCATTGCTTTGGGGCTTGGCCTATGCCTATCAAGCCTCTGTCCAGCACCATCAGAGGAGCAGGGGAAGGAGGGTCTCTGCATCTGAGGACAGCATGGCTGAGACAGAGACCTAAACCCCAGCCATGGTAATTTCCCCAGTAGTCAAAACGAAACAATGGGCACGAAAGTCGATGGGTCCATACAATCTGTTAGTAAGGGAGGAGGAGGAACCCCAGGTGCATGCTGTGTGGCACCCTATAGTTCTTCCTGTGTGACCGAGGGGATGATATGTGGAAGTGGGATGATGCATCCACCTCAAAGCTATAAGCTAGCATATGTGAACTGTGGGAGAAGACATCTACTAAGGCTGCCACTCCAGTTGCCACTCCCTGGTTCCCATCTGTAAATTGATAGATTGACTGGAGAGCCAAAGCATGATCAGCAAGACTCACTAATGCTTTAGTAGTCCCATATGGCCAGTGTGAAAGGCTGATGGAGGGTGGAGATCAACAGTGGACTACTATGGTCTGAACAAAGTCACACTGCTGTGGAGTGCTGTCATTCTGGACATGCTGAAGCTCCAATACAAAATGGAGTCAAAAGTGGTTTTGCCATTAAAAAAAAAACAACCAAGGTCAAAGTTTGCCATTAAAAAAAAAATCAAGTTCAAAGGACCCACACAGGAGATCCAGATCTTGGGAATAAAATGGCAAGAGAGATGTTCTCACATCCCTATGGATGTGACGAATAAGATAAATACTATGTCCCTATCAGCTAACAAAAAAGAAACACAAGCCTTCTTAAGCATTGTGGGTTTCTGGAGAATTCATATTCTGGGTTACAGTCAGTGTGTGAGACCTCTCTATTGAGTGATCTGAAAGAAAAGCTGTATTTCAACTGAGGTCCAAATCATTAGCAGGCCTTTGAACATATCAAACAGGACAGCTCATGTGTTAGCCTTTGGTCCAGTCCAGACAGGAACAGCCACAGACCATGGCCTCATCTGGAGCCTCTGTGGGAAAACACCCATGGAGACTCAAGGTCAACCTCTAGGGCTTTGGAGCCAGGGGATATCAAGGATCAGAAGCCCACTACACCCCAACTGAAAAAGAGATCCTAGCAGCATATGAGGGGTTTTGAATCACTTCTAGAAGTTGTTGGTACAGAAGCACAGCTCCTCTTGGCACTGCGATTGCCTGTGCTGCACTGGATGTTCAAAGGAAACATCCTTTCTACACATCAAGCAACTGGCACTACATGGAGTAAGTGGGTAGCACTGATCACACAACAGGCTCGAATGGGGAACCCCAACCACCCAGGAATCCTGGAAGAGATCATGGACTGGCCAGAAGGCAGAGATTTTGGAGCTGGTGACTCATGGAGTGAGTTTAGAGGAGGTGACTCATGCTCAAGAAGCACCATCATATAATGAGTTCTCAGAAGACGAAAGGCATTATGCTTTGTTTACTGATGGATCCTGTAATGTTGTGGGAAGTCACTGGAAGGGGAAAGCTGCTATGTGGAGTCCCACACAAGAAGTTGTCAAAGCTGTTGAAGGAGAAGACGAGTCAAGACAGTCTGCAGAAATGAAAGCTGTGCAGCTGGCCATACAGATTGCCAAATGAGAGAAGTGGCCAGCACTCTCTATATATACTGATTCATGGATGGTGGCAAATGCCCTACAGGGGTGGCTACAGCAATGGAAGCAGACCAATTGGCAGCACAGAGGTAAACCCTTCTGGGCTGCTGCATTGTGGCAAGACATTGCTGCCTGGGTAGATAACACTGCTGTTAAACGTAGATGCTTGATGCTCACATGCCCAAGAGCCACACTGCCAAAGAACATCAAATCAATGAACAGGTAGACCAGGCTGCCAAAATTGAAGTGGCTCAGGTGAACCTGGACTGGGAATGTAACGATGAGCTATTTGTAGCTTGGTAGGCATGTGAAACATTAGGATGTCTAGTGGGAGATGCAACATACATATGGGCTCATGATCAAGGGGTGGACCTGACTATGGATGCCATCACACAGGTCACTCATTAATGTAAAACGTGCTGCAATCAAGCAAGCCACACGAATAAAGTCTCCCTGGAATAGAGGACAGTGGCTGGGGTATCAATATGGTGAGGCCTGGCAGATCACCTGTATTGGAGCACTGCTGTGAACCTGCTAAGGCAAGCGCTATGTGCTCACCATGTTGGAAGCAACTACTGGTTTGCTAAAAAAATACCTTTTAAACCATGCCACTGCCCAAAACACCATTTGGGGCCTTGAAAGGCAAGTTCTGTGGTAACACAGTACCTCAAAAATAATTGAGTCAGACAATGGGACTAATTTCTAAAACAACCTCATAGACTCCTGGGCCAGTAAACATGGCATTGATTGAATGTATCACATCCCCTATCATGCACCAGCCTCCAGAAAGACCGAGATATATAATGGACTGTTAAAAACTATTCTGAGAACATCAGGGGCTGGGGAATGGAAGCACTGGGGTGCAAATTTAGCAGAAGCCACTTCACTGATTAACACCAGAGGATCTGCTAACCAGCCTGGTCTTGCCCAAAGAAAGCTGCTACATATTGTGGGAGGAGATAAGGTTCATGTAGTACTGGTAGAGAAGTGGCTGGGAAAGGCAGTCTGGATTTCTCTTCCCTTGGGAAAAAGCAAGCCCATTCATAGGATTGTCTTCACTCAAGAACCTGGGTGTACTTGGTGGGTAATGCAGAAGGATGGGGAAATCCAGTGTGTACCTCAAGATTTAACCTTGGGGGAAAATAATCCAGGATTTGAGTTGTATGTTATAGAAAGTAATACATCAGAAACCACCTTAATCAACAGAGACTAAGTCTCATGAGGAACTAGGTGAGTGTGGTGGTGGCTCAACCCAAGCCAGTCTTGGCACCCAACAATCCAACATTGCTGCTTCTCCTGCCCCAAGCAATCACCTTGACAGATGGGGCCCAAGCCATCAACTGTTCTTATGGACATTTGGATGGGTAGGCCCATGGAATAGGGGAATAATATCCATGTATATGTCAAGGGACAGGGGATGGTGGTTAATGAGGATGTATAAACTTGACTGTTGGACATAAAGATTGTTTAAGCATGCAGTATAAATTGTAAGTGTTGGTAAGAACTTTGTCAATGAGAGATAGAATGGAAAGGGAAAACAAAGGTATGGGACAGAAGGATCATATGTAATGCAGTGTGGGTTAGGTAAGAAAGTGGAAAGGTTTGACTAGGGTATAGAAATGAAACAATATATGAATGGGATGGTCAGAGGATACTTAGATGTATCAGATAATGTGGGACCTGAGCATGACGCAAATGGTATGGAATAATAGGTGGAGATTGTACTGGATTTGGCTGGGATGAAGTGAACTTTCTTTTCACCTTCCTTCTATTTTCTCCCTGTCCAGCAGGAGAGAGGGGAGGGAGGGAGTGGCTATGTGGGTGTGTGGCTGTTGGCTGAGGTCAACTCACCACAGAGATACATGGACTGTATCCTCAATTGACTTATGGAAAAACCTTGTTGCAAAAATAGTCATGAGGCAAAAAGTGCCTTGGCAGAACTCTAAGCCTCTGGAGTGAAACAGAGCAAGTTCTTAAAAAGATTAGTTAGGATGAGTTTGGTACAATGCTCTGGGTGATGCTCTGTTTGTGTTGAGATAAGATATAGATGGCATGGGTTGTTCCGTTCCGCTGATGATGTTAAAGGAATGTACTCTGAATAATTAGTAAAGATAAGGTGGGCACCTGAAGGAGATGAGGAGACCATGAGTCAGGAGATCGTTGAACAAATAAAGTTGAAAAATTCAAGCGAGGAAGAAGATTGAGAGACCCCCAAGAGTGAGGCTGAAGAACGGAATGACAAAGCTGAACCAATCAGTGAAGTTTGTGGTGCCTCTGTGAAAATATATTTAAGAAAGGTGATATAGTGAAAAACCTAAAACTCTGCTGCAGACAGAAGCTGCATAGATAACAGAAACATTAACACCCGAGAAAGAGCGAAGGGTGGGAGCTTAGCACTTCCAGAAGGGACAGTTAGTACCGATGTAGATGAGCTCAACAATAATGTAAATAAAGAGCCTTCTGACAAGGATGTGCTAACTGCTAAAAGAAAACAAACTAGGGTAAAATAATTGTGGTAGTAGTAGATCAGCAACCTCCTACTCAAATGGCCCCCACCCTTCGAAGAGGGTGGATCCCCCGCTTGGGGATCATGCTGATATAGATTAAAAGCAGCCCAGAAGGCATGTATTAACTTGACATGTTTAGAGTGGACAATAAGGAAGGGCTAATCATTAGCTAGCAGATGTTTTAAGATAACAGAAACTAAACAACAAAGACTGGTAATGTGTGCAAAGATAAACAAGAACTTCAGGTAACTGCCCAAGAAGGTGAAAAGTACATCTTGAAGAGGTGCCAGAGGGAGGAGATTCTGAATGTTCGGAAGCCTTATGTATATGCATGACTTTGTATAATAAATACCCGGCTGCTTGTTTAAACGGTGTGCAAGTTAGGAGGAGCTATCCCCCTTGTACCCAGCACGGCAATAAACATACCTGCTTTATAACTCTCCTGGAGTTGTAGAGTTCGATTCTGCACGTCAATTGGCAAAAAATTACAGACACAGAGAGGAGGAGGGAACAAAGAGTGAGAAACAGCAGAAGGAACACCAAGGTCAGAGAAGGAGGAAGAAGACATGTTCCATGGCACCAGAGCAAATATTTCCTTGCAGCCCATGGAGAACCCATGCTGGAGCAGATTTTCCTGACAGGAACTGTGGCCTGTGGAGAACCCATGCCAGCACAGATCTTTTTCCTGAAAGACTGCAGCCTGTGGGGAGAGCTCATGCTGGAGCAGAGGAAAAGTGTGAGAAGGAAGGAGCGGCAGAGAGAGAAAACTGTTATGTACTGAATCATAAACTTCCCTCCCCTGTTCTCCCCAGTGCTGCTCTGAACTGAAGGAATGAAGTTGAGCCTGGGAAAGGTGGGAGAAATATGTTGTTTTAATTTTTGTCTTTTAGTTTCTCACTACCCAAATCTATTTTAATTGAATATAAATGAAATTAATTTTACCCAAGTTGAGTCTGTTTTGCTTGCAATGATAATTGGTAAGCAATTTCCCTGTCTTTTATCTCTTTTATCTCAACCCATGAGTTTTCTCATTCCGGGGGTGGGGGGGTGGGGGAAGTTGGGGTTGGGGTGTCCTATTTTCTCCCCTGTCCCACTGAGGAGGGGCATGGAGTGAGCAGCTGGGTGGGAGTTTCTTTGTTAGCCAAGGTTACCCCACTACAGGCTATAATAGACAAAGGGTTGTGCCCAAGGCTGTATTATCTTTCCTTGCAGGAATGTGTAGGTGACTTGGCTAGAGTAGCTACTATACATTATATGGCCCAGAGTACAAGGGTGCAGAGTAGAGTATTAACAAGAAAAGCTAAAACAATATAAATATATATAAATATCTGTTTGCAGATTGTCTTGTGTTATCTTTGATATAATTGTTATAGTTATTTGATAAATAACTTTTATAATTATTTCTAAAATAATTCTTAAACTATACCTTATTTGTATATGTAAATAACATGGTATGTATCTTGTCTCTGACTGAACTAAAGCTACTGTTGAAATGAGGCTTTTAACACTGATGTTCTGTTGTGGTTTAACCCCGGCCAGCAACCAAGCACCACACAGCCACTTCCCCCACAGTGGGATGGGGGAGAGGATCAGAAGAGTAGAAGTGAGAAAACTCATGGGTTGAGATAAAGACAGTTTAATAGGCAAAGCAAAAGCTGCACATGAAAACAAAGCAAAACAAGGAAATCATTCACTACTTCCCATTGGCAGGCAGGTGTTCAGCCATCTCCAGGAAAACAAGGCTCCATCATGCATAACAGTTACTTGGGAAGACAAATGCCATAATGCCAGATGTCCCCCCCTTCCTTCTTATTTCCCCAGTTTATATACCCAGCATGACGTCATATGGTATGGAATACCTCTTTGGCTGGTTTGGGTCACCTGTCCTGGCTGTGTCCCCTCCCAGTTTCCTGTGCCCCTCCAGCCCTCTCGCTGGCAGGGCCTAAGAAACTGAAAAGTCCTTGACTTAGTATAAACGTTACCCAATGACAACCAAAAACATCAGTGTCCTATCAATATTGTTCTCACACCAAATCCAAAACACAGCACTGCACCAGCTACTAAGAAGAAAACTAACTCTTTCCCAGCTGAAACCAGGACATGTCATAAGTATGAATGAAATATTTTCTTTCCATGAGTATTTGGTGATATTTGTTTAAAATTTTCTGTTACAGTGACTGTTTCTTCCAGTGAACTACTTTCTTACAATGTTCATGCACAAAAGAGTGGAGCAAATTACAGTGAATCACTTAAAAATATGAACAAATACTTAAAATTATACAAGGTATTCCACCAGCCTCTCATGAAATAAGTAGGTAACAGCTGTAGGTACTGGAAGTCATCTTTGAAACTTTTGAAGTTTGTAAACAGGGAGATAAATCTGGTTCATTTGGTTTGGTTTCCACATTGGATAGATGGATTTCAGATTGTGTGTACCAAATTTATGTTCTTTCTTAGCTGTTTATAAATCCTTAGGTGTTTGTTACTACTGCTGGGACATATATTACTCCCAGCACTAGGGTATCCTGATATCCAGTATTTCACTGCTGTTTCTATTGTGTAACTTAAAGGCAAAGTATGTGTTATATATATCTCTGAGAACTGTCCACATACAGAAAAGTATCTGACCTCATTTCACTCAAATGAAAGAAACCTGTGCTATGGCTTTGAAGATCTTACCTTTAAACTTTGCTGATGGAATATGTGAGAAAACTAATATATGATCAAAGAAAGTATCATAAAGGTTACAAAGGAAGCTTTAATACTTATATTTCCCACCTTTTAAAAGCTTGACTATGCATGATTCTCTTTTAATGAAATTTTTGGTATATTGACTTACTACAAAACTTCCAAACCTACGATTTTCTAAGGTCTTCATACAAGTAGAATGGCTTGTCTTTCTCTCTCTGCCATATATACTTATATGCATACCACATTATTTCTGTAAAATGATAACAAAATAAGTCCCTGTTCAAGTAACATGTAAGCTTTGGAAGGATTATAACAACAATTATAACTGATCCTACTGATCATAACTAAGTAATTAATTAAAATTGAAAAGTGTTTATGATGTGAAACAGTACATAAAGAAGTGATTTTGGATTACTGCTGATATTTATTTTATTTGTTTTCCTCTTAGTTTTCATCCCTTTCAGAACAGGACAAGCCATTTCATTATAGGGCTATTTCATTTCATAAATAAACTTACTGATTTTAAGTGGTAGGTTGCATCTATCAGAGAGAGTAGGCTTCTACTCTACCCATGTAGTAAATTATTCTGTTTATGTAACCTCCAGAGAGGTCATAATTTTGCTCAAGACCCTTTCCAAGAAAGTAGCCTTATTTGGGGTGTGTCAATTTGTCCTCTGTTTGTGTGCCTATATCACAAATTGACCACCAGTTTCTGATTTATTTGGCAGACTCAGAAGAGATGTCAGAATGAATGAGTTAAACTGGCCTGGATTCAGCCAGCCTAAATTTCACCTGTCCCTGTTCCTGTCATTGGCTGCCCATAAGTCTTTTCTTTGTAGGGAAAATCAGAACCTGCCCTGCATACCAGGAATGGGCTATTCTTGGGTGAGGGTACTCTTCGCTCCTGTTCAAGATGTGCTACTTTACTAAGAAATATTCAAGATTCAGTAGACCAGAGAGAAAAAAAAATTAGAAGGAACATCAGCAGATAAAACACCTATAGGCATTTTAACAAAAAAAATCTCTATACTAGTGCTATAACACTTCAGAAGATTAACAAGTACCACAAGAAATGCAGCTACCTTATTGATCCAAGTCAGCTCAACTGAACTGAGCACAAAATTTGTCCTATCCAAACTATTTCACAGGGCTAAGGCAAATGATGCTGTTGATTAGCTTGTTGATTCTTATTGTATCCCCAAGTGTTAAGAGTGAACCACATTGGTATTTATATGAAAGCTCATCAAAACTCTCCTGAGGAGCAGTGGTATAGCACTACAAGGTAATTTGAACTCCTATATGTACTCTATACTTAAATGAAGGTATTCACTACTCTCCAAGAAATTAAATTATTATAGGAGACTTACCATGTTCTAGATATGCTTCAGTTTCCATTGTTTTTAGCTTGTAACATAAAAGATTAGTAATTCATGATAATCAGATGAGTAATAGAATCAAAATCAGTCTGAGATCTCATTAATGCTTTCATGGAGTAAGAGTGGTGCTACAATTAAAAGTACTGAAGAGAATAAATATTTTTTTACATTTAAAATTAATAAAATATTTTTTAAATGAAGTACTCTCTTTGTAAGAGCTTGACAGGGCATTTGCACCTGAAAACAATGTAAGCATTCAATTTACTTCTAGAATTAGAAATCACTAGAAATTAGAGAGGGATGTGCATACATATGTATATAAATATATATATATATCATTATGTGAGTAATTCCTCTTAAAGAATGATAATTGTATTTGTGTGTTGGGACATATTTTGACTTGGCAACAAGTCTGCAATTATGACAGCTATTAGAAAATGTGTGCATATATGCTAAGGAATCAACATGCATATACATGAGGTTTTCATAGCTAAAAGAAATATCTGATAAAGCTATACAAAACATCTTTGTTCAAGCTTTTTCTTAAAATGTGCTTTATTTTTTGTCATCTCTATTTTTGGAATCAGGATTTCTTTATTATTAAGAACTTAGATTTTCAGCCCCCTGTTTACAGAGCTCCCATTGAAATCAAGTGAAACCTTTGAAGAAAATGGGATTTCTGAACACAAAGAATTTGTATATTGTTTATGATGTGGTTTAGGATATTTTAATGTCTTATTTAATAATAATTTGAGTGAATTGATAGAGGTTTTCCAAGTTCTGTAAATGGTAGATAAATGTGAGGGTTATTTCCCTTTAAAAAAGGGGGGAGCATACCCATAATATCATTAAAGACATACTGACTGTCTCTCTGAAATCATTAGCAAAAACAATATTTCATTTTGCACTACAGAAATTTTAACAACCATTCATTATCCTTTACTATTGTCAACACAAACAATTTTTTAATACTCTAAAGGGAGAAACAATTAGTGAAAGTTATTACATGATAATTAATATTTTTCTGAGACCAGGCTTAGCCAAAGTGAAGAGGGCATACATAATTTACATAACTTCAAGGAAGCGGAATAAGACAGATATACTTCAGATCTCAGTGTATGTTCTGTTGCTTTTTTGCTACAATCACTTAAAGAAAACATTTCAAAATAATATTTTAAAGCAATCAGATTAGTTTTCATGAATATTTTTTGCCAAATCATACTTGCTTTACGTGTGTAAGTCCCAGTAGGGTTGACTCTGCCCTCATTTTATATCAGGCTTACCCTGATGCAAAATGATTGCAACCGAAACCTCTTCTGATGTACACCAGGTTAAGGGAAAGCAGAATCTGAGCATTTTCTCTAACAAGAAACGTAGCCCTTGTAGCATCAGACTGTATAATTAACTGTCCACATTCTCATTTAAAATTGTTTTAAAATAATTTAAAAATTATTTTCCTTTAATGAGATCTCTGGGGGTTGTAAAGGCTTTACAAATTAACTGAAAACAACAACGCTCTTGTATTTGCTATTATGCTTCATATTCTTAGGTAATTAACTAGTTAATCTTCACAATAATTTAAAAAGGTGCTTCACTGTGGCAGAAGTCTGGACTATAATTGTTAGTAAAACCTGTCCATTATCTAAAGAAGTTTTTGGTTCCATTTATTAAATATCCCTCAGAAAGCAATTTATGTTTACCATGCCTCATAGACTGATGATGCCCCCAGGTTTACCCATTTTCCTGGGCTGTTTTGGCTTCAGGCATATAGAACTTCTGCCAGGCATGACATTGTCAATGTACAGTCAGCTGGACATACATCACCTTGGACTTCTTGCCTTTCAGCAGTCTTACCTTAGATTGGCAGAGGAGACCTCATGCTGGTCTAATTCCAAGAACATTTCCAGTCATCACAGTCATTCTCCTCAAGGTAGATAAGTCACTAGCTATATACTGCTCTGAAACACAGAATTATTAAACGCATTGAAGATGTTTGTTGTAAAGCATGCTAATTTTTATGGTTTAAATATAACTTTAAAGAACAAAATCTCCCCTCTTTCATTCTATGTGCAATACACTAATGCAGATGTGTGCTTATCTACCAAGAGAAAATTAATCATTCATTTTATAGATAGCAGGACAAAAATAATTACACATTAATGTTATGGATAATTTCCTCTTTAATGTTCTTGTCATAACAAATTCATTTATATTAGAGTAAAAGGACAAAGGAAGTAGGAATATCAAGTACTCTAAGTATATGAACAGCTCTGGAAAATCCCTAGTTTTAACCCTATTTCTGATAATATCTTGTACTTGACCTCAAGTAAACTCTTTTACCTCTGTGTATATCTCTATTCCTATGAAATTAGAATAAAAAGATAATTTACTCTTTGCCACAGTGACTGAAGTTTATTACCTCAATGTAAGCATACTGGTTTTAAGGCATTGTTTAATAGGCATTATTAATGAAGGTTAATGTAAGAAATATCTTTTAAAATACATTTACTGGACACAAAATCAGATTAGAGCTTGAGTAAACTGTGAGAGGATTTTGCAGGAGTGAGCAGTATCTGTTTAGCACAGGTTTTTTATACAGTGCTTGCTACCATTTTACCAGCTGAAGCCCCAAACTACCTATTACCTAACCTAGGGGACTAGAATAAACTATTTTTAAATACATGGATAAAGAAACCTAAATATTTTGGCTACACTGAAACTGTCCTGTTAACTTGAATCTTTAATTCATATCTGAGCCCTAACTTCCTTGATCATTTACATGGCCCAGGTGATAGTTTGCACCCTGATTCTGATCTGAAATAATCTTATTGTTCCATCATCAGAGAACACCATACATAGGATGGTGGCTAATTTATATTTGAGTTCTGCACTTTAAGACAGCAAGGACAAAGTTAAGCCACTAGCTTCTCAGAACTCCAGATTCTACTGTTCTAAGTAATTGCATTTAGGCAAACAAATATCTAGCTCCAATTTTTCTAGGATAAGCATCCAAAGATTCTCAAAACAATTGTCTTCCTTTAGCACTAAATCTAAAGTACTAGTAGTCTTTCTGGCAACCCATGCAGAATTGCGAAAAATGTATGGAGACTTTGGACCAGGTATGTAGGCACCAAACTTCCAGTAATGTGTCTATCATCACCAAAAGTCCTTTAAAATCTGATTGCATTCATTCCCCATACAATTCCCCTATACAATTCAGTAGAATCACATCAAAAATCCATTCCCCCATACAATGTACTAGAATCACATTGTCGTGGTTTAACCCCAATCGGCAACAAAGCACTACGCAGCCGCTCACTCACTCCAGCTCACCCGGACGGGTGGGTGGGGAGGAGAATCGGAAAGGAATGCAAAACTTGAAAGGTTGAGATAAGAACAATTTAATAACTTAAATAGAATAAAGAGGTAAGAAAAACAACAATAACAATAATAAAAATAATAACAATTAGGATGGAAAGGTGGGGGAAAAGGGCAAAATCCAAAAGAAAAGGGAGAAAGGAAAACAAATGATGCACAATACAAATGCTCACCACCTGCTGACCAATGCCCAGCCAGTCCCTGAGCAACAATTCCCCCCAGCTAACCCTCCAAGTTTATACACCAAGCATGACGTCCCATGGTATGGAATACCTCTTTGGCTGGTTCAGGTCAGCTGACCTGGCTGTGTCCCTTCCCAGTCTCTTGTGCCCCTCCAGCCCTCTGGCTGACAAGGCCCAAGAAACCACAAAATCCTTTTACTTAGTATAAACATTACCCAGCAACAACTAAAAGCATCAGTGCTGTTATCAACATTTTTCACACATCATATCCAAAACCCAGCACTGTACTAGCTACTAAGAAGAAAGTTAACTCCATCCCAGCTGAAACGAGGACACACATCAAAGTCAAAGCACACCAAATAAATAGAAGAAGGAAGCAGACTACTGAAATACACCTGCAAAATAACTTAGATGTTTCAATGTTATATATATATATATATGTATGATGCAAGTCTTTTCTATAGGAAGCTATGAAATCTAGTAACTACTCTACTCCTAGGCTCAAGTTTTGATTCTCTGTGGACAAGGGGTTTGAAGTAAGATTTTCAATGTAATTTGGCAGGAAAAAAAAAGGCTCTGTTATCTTTGGCTTCCTATAGAATGTTATCAAATCACAGACTTTAGAAGCGTAGCATCTTTTCTCTGTGGGATGGAAGATACTAAAACTCTAGTTTAGGAATTCTAAACCATTCGGGCAAGACATAAGTGAGTGAAACCACTCCATGTTACATCCGTTTTGCATTGCTTGCCGTCCTAGTGCGGAGTCCCTAGACCAGGATTAGAGGGACCCTGCCTCCAATCAGGTAGAGGACAGGGATAACAGGGTTTATTGGACTGTGTGGATCTGATGGCCTGGCACATCAGACCCACAGAAATATAAAACTATAGTAGATACAGGTGCACAGTGCCATCAAGCTATGAAGGGGCAGAGCCAATTAGTATTTCTGGAGTGACAGGGGGATCGCAACAGCTAACAGTATTGGAGGCTGAAATAAGCTTGACTGGGAATGAGTAGCAAAAACATCCCATTGTGACTGGCCCAGAAGCTCCATGTATCCTTGGCATAGACTATCTTAGGAGAGGGTATTTCAAGGATCCGAAAGGGTATTGGTGGGCTTTTGGTATAGCTGCCTTGGAAACAGAGGAAATTAAGCAGCTTTCTACTTTGCCTGGTCTTTCAGAAGACCCATTTGTGGTGGGGCTACTGAAAGTTGAGGAACAGCAGGTGCCGATCGCTACTACCACAGTGCACCGGCGGCAATACAGCACCAACTGAGACTCCCTGATTCCCATCCAGGAGCTGATTCACCAACTAGAGAACCAAGGAGTGATCAGCAGAACCCATTCACCCTTTAATAGCCCTATGTGGCGAGTGTGAAAGCCTAATGGAGAATGGAGACTAATAGTGGACTATTGTGGCCTGAATGAAGTCACGCTGCCATTGAGTGCTGCCGTACCAGACATGCTAGAACTTCAATATGAACTGGAATCAAAGGCAGCCAAGTGGTATGCCACTACTGATATTGCAAATGCGTTTTTCTCGATCCCTTTGGCTACGGAGTGCAGGCCACAGTTTGCCTTCACAAGGAGGGGCATCCAATATACCTGGAATCGACTGCCCCAGGAATGGAAACACAGCCCTACCATCTGCCATGGACTGATCCAGGCCACACTAGAACAGGGTGGAGCTCCAGAACATCTGCAATACATTGATGACATCATTGTATGGGGCAATACAGCAGAAGAAGTTTTTGAGAAAGGGGAGAAAATCATCCAAATCCTTCTGAAAGCCGGTTTTGCCATAAAACAAAGTCAAGGGACCTGCACGGGAAATCCGTTTTTGGAAATAAAATGGCAAGATGGACATCGTGAAATCCCAATGGATGTGATCAACAAAATAGCAGCGATGTCCCCACCAACTAATAAGAAAGAAACTCAGGCTTTCTTAGGTATTGTGGGCTTTTGGAGAATGCACATTCAAAACTACAATATGATTGTAAGCCCTCTCTATCATGTGACCCGGAAGAAGAATGATTTTAAATGGGATGCTAAGCAATGACAAGCCTTTGAACAAATTAAATGAGAGAGAGTTCAAGCAGTAGGCCTTGGGCCAGTTCGGACTGGGCAAGATGTAAAGAATGTGCTCTACACTGCAGCTGGGGAGAATGGCCCAACCTGGAGCCTCTGGCAGAAAGCACCAGGGGAAACTCGAGGATGACCTTTGGGTTTTTGGAGTTGGGGATACAGAGGATCGGAGGCCCGCTATACTCCAAATGAAAAAGGTATTGGCAGCTTATGAAGGAGTTCAAGCTGCTTCAGAAGTGATTGGTACTGAAGCACAGCTCCTCTTGGCACCCCGGTTACTAGTGCTGGGCTGGATGTTTAAAGGGAGGGTTTCTTCTACATATCATGCAACTGATGCTACATGGAATAAGTGGATCGCGCTGATTACACAATGAGCTTGGATAGGAAATCCCAATCATCCAGGAATTTTCAAAGTTATTATGGACTGGGCAGAAGGTGAAGATTTTGGGATGTCACCAGAGGAAGAGGTGATGTGCTGAAGAAACCCCTTTGTATAACAAACTGCCAGAACATGAGAAGCAATATGCCTTGTTTACTGATGGATCCTGCCGTATTGTAGGAAAGCATCAGAGGTGGAAGGCAGCTGTATGGAGTCCCCTACGACAAGTTGCAGAAACTGCTGAAGGACAAGGAAAATCAAGCCAGTTTGCAGAGGTGAAAGCTATCCAGCTGGCTTGAGATGTTGCTGAATGAGAAAAGTGGCTGATACTTTATCTCTATACTGACTCATGGATGGTGACAAATGCCCTGTGGGGGTGGTTACAGCAATGGAAGCAAAGTAATTTGCAACGCAGAGGTAAACCCATCTGGGCTGCTGCATTATGGCAAGATATTGCTGCTCAGGTGGAGAACCTGACCTGGTTGTAAAGGTACGTCATGTAGATGCTCATGTACCCAAGAGTCAGGCGACTGAAGAACATTTAAACAATCAGCAGGTAGATCAAGCAGCCAAGATTGAAGTGGCTCAGGTAGATTTGGATTAGCAACATAAAGGTGAATTCTTCATAGCTCGATGGGCCCATGACACTTCAGGTCATCAAGGATGAGATGCAACATATAGAGATGGCCCTGAGATCGTGGGGTGGACTTAACCATGGACACTATTGCACAGGTAATCCACGAATGTGAAACATGCGCTGCAATTAATCAAGCCAAGCGGTTAAAGCCTCTGTGGTATGGAGGACAATGGCTGAAATATTAATATGGATATGGTAAGGCTTGGAAAATTGACTATATCACACTCCCATAGACCCACCAAGAGCAGCGCCATGTGCTTACAATGGTGGAAGCAACCACCAGATGGCTGGAAACGTACCCTATGCCCCATGCCACTGCCCAGAACACTATCCTAGACATTGAAAGACAGGTCTTGTGGCAACATGGCACCCCAGAAAGAATTGAATCGGACAACAGAACTCATTTCTGAAACAGTCTAATAGACATTTGGGCCAGAGAACATGGCATTGAGTGGATATATCACATTCCCTATCATACACCAGCCTCTGGGAAAACTAAACGATGTAATGGACTGTTAAAGACTACACTGAAAGCAATGACTGGTGGGACTTTGAAACACTGGGATACACATTTAACAAAGACCACCTGGTTAGTCAACACCAGAGGCTCTAATAGCCAAGTTGGTCCTGCCCAATCAAAGCTTTTGCATGCTGTAGAGGGGGATAAAGTCCCTGTAGTGCACCTTAAAAATATGCTTGGGAAAACAGTCTGGGTCATTCCTGCCTCAGGAAAGAGTAAACCCATTCGTGGGATTATTTTTGCTCAAGGGCCTGGGAGCACTTGGTGGGTAATGCAGGAAGATGGGGAAGTTCGATGTATGCCTCAAAGGGATTTGATTTTGGGTGAAAACAGTCAATAAATTATGTTAATTTTTATATAATACTGTATATTATCATTGGTGATGATGGTAGAATATGATGAACCCATGCCCCGGAGAGACTGGATAATCTTGTGGCATCCCTTTCTACCATCTTTAGATTTGAAGATTTGAGCCTTATTTCTCTCTTCAACTGCCACACCAATGAAGATTGACTGGTGAAACCAGATCAGCACAGCTGTAATAGGATTAGAACTGGACTCAACATTGAACAAACCAACACCTCGTACCAGCCTCCTTGCCCAGAAAGACTATTAGAACAGATGGAGCCCAACATCATGGACTAAATGAACTCAATGGATTTTAGAGGGATGATCCTTAGACTAAGGGAATGATTTCTGTATTTTTATAAAGGACAGGAGAGGCGATGACGATGATGTATTGGAAAATGTAGCATGACATAAATGGTATGGAATAAGGGGTGGATACTGTCCTCGTTTCAGCTGGGATGGAGTTAACTTTCTTCTCAGTAGCTAGTACAGTGCTGGGTTTTGGCTATGGTGTGAGAACAATGTTGATAACAGCGCTGATGTTTTTAGTTGTTGCTGGGTAATGTTTATACTAAGTAAAAGGATTTTGTGGTTTCTTGGGCCTTGTCAGCCAGAGGGCTGGAGGGGCACAAGAGACTGGGAAGGGACACAGCCAGGTCAGCTGACCTGAACCAGCCAAAGAGGTATTCCATACCATGGGATGTCATGCTTGGTATATAAACTTGGAGGGTTAGCTGGGGGGAATTGTTGCTCAGGGACTGGCTGGTCATTGGTCAGCAGGTGGTGAGCATTTGTATTGTGCATCATTTGTTTTCCTTTCTCCCTTTTCTTTTGGATTTTGCCCTTTTCCCCCACCTTTCCATCCTAATTGTTATTATTTTTATTATTGTTATTGTTGTTTTTCTTACCTCTTTATTCTATTTAAGTTATTAAATTGTTCTTATCTCAACCCTTCAAGTTTTGCATTCCTTTCCGATTCTCCTCCCCACCCATCCAGGTGAGCTGGAGTGAGTGAGCAGCTGCACGGTGCTTGGTTGCCAGCTGGGGTTAAACTATGACATATACTTAGTAGCTTCTGTAAAAACTTGTATTGTACCAAAGAACCCAATCTAAAAAATTTTAAATTGTGATCCCTGTAGATAACTGGCTAGCTGAAAAGGGTCACATAGACATAGTCCAGCTGGCTGGACAAAAATGCACATCGCTCTCAGCTTATCTGAAGTAAAGCAAAAATACACTATCCTTGGCTGTTCTTGTTATGCAATAACAGGAAGATCGCGGTGGGAAAAGAATGTTACAGGTGGGAACAGATAACTACAGAAGAGAAACAAGGGGCGGGCTTGGTATTTAGGCAACTAACCAATAATGAGCTTAACTTTTGTAATATGTATGAGCTAATTATAACAAGGCATAAAAGGTGACTGTAAGGGACAATAAACGAAGTCTGCTGATCACTCATATTGAGTGACTGTGTCTTCCCTCCGTCACGACAGATCCCTATGGTAGGAAAGGAATCGTTCAGTGATACAAGAATGTACTTACCTGTAGTCAAACAGAACATTCATATTTCATAAACTAAGGAAAGTTGGACCACGTTAGTGACTGAGATAAGAGATAGGTGATACCTGAATTGTTTTAATGTATCAGTAGCTGGTGTTCTTCTGCATAAGCGAGTATAAAATTAAATATTCAAGTGAGCAGTCAGTTGCATTATTTTGCCAAAAATATGCCTTGGCTGATAAGAAAATCTAGGTCCTATCACTATACTTGTTAAAAAAACCTTGATAATGATCTGCATAAGAGCAAAGTCATTTACCTGTATGAATTAGCACAGTACTCTGAGTATTTCCTATTCATCCAGCATAATACATTTCAACTCACACAAATTTATCAGTCACAGAGTTCATTACAAATGTTGACTATGATTTTTGCAATTGTTCACAGCATGCCACAACTGAAAAAACAATCCTTATTCTCATCTGCTTACTAGACTCAAACATCTTTGGGAGAAGAAATAATCAATGTTTTATCAGATAAAGTAAAACAATGGCCCTGTCAGTATTATAGGGACCACTGACAAGAAGTGACAGGTGCCCCACCCCCATCCTCCAGCAGAAGTCCTGCACCCTGCAGGCAGCCACATGTTCCATTCTCCCTGGAAGTCACTCTCATCTTCCATTCACATGCTCTATTGTGATTGACTGGCAGGATCAGCTTACCCAAAAGTACATCAGACCAGGAAGCCCCTTCCCCTACATACATAGGGACCACCATTTTGTTTCAGCCACCATTTTATGGCAGGGAGCTGCCATTTTGCTAAATATCATAACCACCATGTTTTCAAACTGCTCTGTGATTGGCTGACAGACATTTCTTGACATGGTCATACCCATGTGTTTCCAGGTAGCCCTGTGAATGGCTGGCCAGAGCAGCCACCCACTTCCTGTTTACCCCAGAAGGATATCAGAGCAGGAAGCCCCCTCCCTCTAAATACAAAGGGTCTGCCCTGTTGTTTCAGCCACAATTTTATGGGAGGTAGGCACCATTTTTGACAATGTCATGCCCTATGTGTTTTCATACTATCCTATAATTGGCTGCTAGGACTAGCTGCCCCCACCAGTGTACCCAGAAGTATGTCAGAAAAGGAAGCCCCCTCTCACTACATACAGGAAGACCACCACCTTTGACAGTGTCATTCCCATGTGTTTTCATACTGCTTTGTGATTGGCTAGTTGCCATTTTTTGACACTGTCATACCTACAGGATCTCAGACCACCCTCTGACTGGCTGTCCATTTCCTTTGGTCCAGGAAACACACAGCTATATATATTTATATACAACATCTACATAGAAATATATATAGTATACAAATATGTATAAACAGATATTATGCATATATTAACATGTAGCAGATCACTCAGCATAGGGTGGCACAGGCCATTCTGGTTTGTCATATAGGTCTTTTGCTCTGCTTAACATGTGAAGTCCCTCACTGCTGTAAGTGCTATGAAGCTTCACTTAGATCAATTAAATAGCTCCGAGGTTGGTCTTTAATTTTTGAATGGAGGATAGACTGTAGGGTTCTGCAAACCTCACCCCCAACAACTTTTACAATAATGATAGCCAGGTGGAAAATCTGATCAAAACACAGCACTTTTACCTTGCAGGAGAGTACTGATTCAGTCTAAAATTCTCTCTACATTTATATTGCTTAAATTAATAGTGGGAGAGTAGAAAGAGCTGTGCATGCTGACAGCTTCAAGACAGCTGAGCATAATCATTGGGTTCAAATAGCTGGTGGCATCCTGGTTTCAGCCTTAGTTGCCAGCTGAGGTTAAGCCATAAGCATAAAGAGTCAAAAATTTGCTCTACACCCCAAACAAATGTTTCATAATCTTCATGTAGTGAAGGGGGAGATTTTCTACCCTAGTGGGAGACATTCACTGGCCCATCAGGTTCAGAAAAGCAGTTTGCATTGAAGGGGCCTTATGACCCCCATAACCCCTTGTCAACACAACACTTGCAGCAACACAAAATTTGTTTTAATTTTCCTAATTAGCACTTTCTTGTAAGTCTTTTTTCTGTTTTGCCAGTCTGTAAGACAAAGCCCCAGAACTAATAGCCCCACCAGCCCTTTTATCACCACCATCCTACCTGCCATTCTGTGCCCAAAAGATAATCATGGACTTTCAGCTCTGCAGTACCCCCATTGCTCTTACTGATCTACTTGTTCTTTCTGCAGTAGCTGTGGTCACTAAGAGCATGGGGCTGCAGCCTGCGTCCCAAAGCCTGCATCCTGCTGCTTTTGCAGTAATCATTACCTAACAGGACCATCTTGACCGCATGCTCAGTGCTCTGCCTCTTTGCAGCATTTCCCTAAGGATAAGGAAACACATACAGCACCCACCTGCACCACACAATGAATGGTCTTACAGGTAGCTGTAAGATTCTGTACAAGCATGGGTAAATATAATTTGCCCATATACAAATACATATAAAAGTGTATCTATGAATAAATATTTATACATATTTGTATACTCCTTCCTACATCTTTGTTGTGGTTTAACCCCAGCCAGCAACCAACACCACGCAGCCGCTTGCTCACTCCCCCCCACCCAAAGGGATGGGGAGGAGAATCAGAAAGGAATGTAAAACTCAAGGGTTGAGATAAGAACAATTTAATAATTTAAACAGAATAAAGAGGTAAGAAAAACAACAATAATAAGTTATAATGGAAAGGTGGGGAAAAGGGTAAAATCCAAAGGAAAAGGGAGAAAGGAAAACAAATGATGCACAGTACAACTGCTCACCACTTGCTGACTGATGCCCAACCAGTCCCTGAGCAATGATCCCCAGGCCCCAGAAAACCCTCCAAGTTTATATACCAAGCATGACGTCCCATGGTATGGAACACCTCTTTGGCTGGTTCAGGTCAGCTGTCCTGGCTGCGTCCCTTCCCAATTTCTTGTGCCCCGCCAGCCCTCTGGCTGACAAGGCCCAAGAAACCACAAAATCCTTTTACTTAGTATAAACATCACCCAGCAACAACTAAAAACATCAGTGTGGTTATCAACATTGTTCTCACATCATAGCCAAAACACAGCACTGTACTAGCTACTGAGAAGAAAGTTAACTCCATCCCAGCTGAAACCAGGACAACCTTTCTATATATGTATTGCATATAATTATATACATTTTTTATAGCTGTGCACTTTCTGGGAAATCAGCATGCTGGGGTGCCTCTCAAGTGTCTGTACACTAATACTCACAGCATGGGGAATAAACATGAGGATTTAGAGATCTGTGTGCTGTTGCAGGGCTATGATCTTCTTGGGATCACAGATGTGCTGGAGTGGCTTGCATGACTGGATTGTTGCAATGGAGGGCTACAAGCTCTTTAGGAAGGACAGGCCGGGAAGACAAGGAGTTAGAGTTGTCCTTTAAGTGAGAGAGCATCCAGAATGCATGGAGCTCTGCCTGGGGATGGATGAGGAGCCTGTTGAGAACTTAGGAGTAAGGATTAAAGAGCAAACTTGTATGGGTGACATTGTAGTGAGTATCTGCTATAGGCTGCCTGATCAGAAAGAACAAGTGAATGAGACCTTCCAAAGACAGCTAGAAGTAGTCTCACATTTGCAGGCCCTGGTCCTCATGGGGAACTTCAACCACCCTGATATCTACTGGAGGGACACCACAGCAGGGCATAGGCAATCCAGGAAGCATCAATGACAACTTCCTCATCTAAAAGATAGAGGAGCCAACAAGGAGAAGTGCTGTGCTGGACCTCATACAAACAAGGAAGGGTTCATTGGGGATGTAAAGGTCAAAGGCAGCCTTGGCTGCAGTGACCATGAGATGGTGGAGTTCCAAATCCTGAGAGAAGGGAACAAGGCAAAAAAGCAAGCTCACAACCCTGGACTTGAGACAAAAACAGATATTGACCTCTTCAAAGATCTGCTTGGAAGAGACACATAAGATAAGGCCCTAGAGGGAAGAGGAGCCAAAAAAAGCTATTAATATTCAAAGATTCACTCCTCCACGCTCAAAAGCAGCCCATCCCAATGAACAGGAAGTCAGGCAAAAATGGCAGGAGGCCTGCATAGATGAACAAGGAGCTCCTAGCAAAACTCAAATACAAAAAGGAAGTATACCAAAGGTGAAAGCAGGGACAGGTAACTATAAAAGGACTATAGAGGCATGCAGAGACACAGAAAAGCCAAAGCCCAACTAGAATTGAATCTGGCAAGGTATGTCAAAGACAAGAAGGGCTTCTCTAAGTACACATAGGTGGCTAAAGGAAAACTAGGGGAAATGTGGGCCCGCTGCTGAATGAGGCAGGGGTCTTGGTGACATAGGACATGGGAAAGGCTGAGATACTGAATGTTTCCTCACCTCAGTCTTTACTAGCAAGACCAGCCTTCAGGGGTCCCAGAGACCGGGGGAAAGGCTGGAGCCTTAACCTTTGTGGAAGAGGATGAGATCAGGGAGTGTTTAAACAAATCAGACTTACATAAATCCATGGTTCTTGATGAGATGGACCCATGAGTGCTGAGGGTCATTATGAGGCCACTCTCAATCTTTGAACATTAGAACTAGTAGAGGAAAACAAATGCCACTCCTATCTTCAAGAAAGGCAAGGAGGACGACACAGGGAACTACAGGCCAGACAGCCTCACCTCTATCTCTGTGAAGGTGATTGGGAGTAGTAAGCATGGATCTACAAAGGGGAAGTCATGCTAAACCAACCCAAGAACTTTCTACAATGAAATGACTGGCCAGGTAGATGAGGGGAGAGCGGTGGATATTGTCTACCTTGACTTCAGTATAATTCCATCTCATCAATTAAGAGTTTGTAGGAAGGCATTAAGCTCTGCTGTGTAGCTAAGAGCTGTGGCAAGAGAGGTTTCTCTGTTCCATATATAAGGATATCATCATCCCTACAAAGTCTGTAGATATATATATTGCCTGTAGACTCAAAGAAAAGGAAAAGTAACAAAGATGCTTAGATGTACTCTTTTCTCAGATTTGTTTTTAAGTAATCTGATGAAGGCTGATTTTTGAGTGGATTGATTTGGCAGAAATGCTAAAACACAAGACCTTAAAAATAGAGTGGGAAAATAATTGACTATTAAAAATATAAAATATTTTTCATAAATCTAATTATGACATTGCATATTTTGTTCATATTTATGTCACAGTAAGGACACAGGAAATCTCTGATATACAAATAACAGTGAAACAAATTGGTTTCTCTTGTACTAACAGAAGACTTTCATTAAACTATTAAGTGATGATAATTTAAAGATGTTGCTCACAGGCTGGGGGAGTCATAAGAGTGCACACTATGTGCATAGGCCTCCATTCAGAAATACTACAACACAGGCCTGAGGCAGACAGCAGAAGAAAATTTAGGTATCAGTGAAAAATGTCTTGTAAAATGGAGAGATACTTATGTCAGATCAAATAAAAAATAAAACCAAGATGGTTCCCAAAGGAGTTACAGAAGGTAATAAAAGTAACAGAACTAGGGCTAAAACCTAAAAGATGATGTTTTCTCCAGATTTTTTTCTGGCATGATCAGAAAGAACATGGAAAATAGCAGGGGGGCTTGCAGGTGTTTTTGGAATGACCACCTCTGGTCATTCATTCAATCCAGGATCATTGTATATACCACCAGTACTTCTATTGTCTTCCCTCAAATAACATTTCATAACAAATCAGACTTAACTTCAAATTCACCATGCAAATCAACCTGAAAAACCTGAGGAAAGTTCCAACAGAGAGCAATAGATATATATACTTATGTATCCAAGAATTTTGACAGAGCTTATAAAAAGGCACCCATAACATTTGAGCAAATAACCATTAAATTGCAGATACAGTTCAAAATCTAGCTCAGACTGACCACAAATACTTCTGTGGTTCACATCAAATATACGTCATCACTAGACTTCAGCATTCAAAATCATTCTTTGTGCCTTTTACAAGTGAGCAGTGTTTGTATGCACAGATGTTTACTCAACAGCTGCACTCAGAAATTAAATTTGCTCTAATTACTTCCTATTTATTAGTTTACACAAGACCTAAGCTAAATTTGATGTTGAAATACAAAGCCCATTGAAAATTACAGGTTTTAGTATTTCAGGATGAAACTAATATTACTACTGATTTTTACTAAGCATGCCTCATTTCTTTTTTTAAGCTAGGAATTGTACTCCCAGATAGAATATTTTATATTCCCAAATAAGTTTACTTTTACTAAAATCAGAAGACAACATAAGTCTGAGAACAGAGAGGAGAGACACAAACTTCATGATAAAAAAATAACTAACCATGGTTATTTAGCAAAAGTTTACATTATTTTTTTATTTCAACATCTATAACTCATAAAATAAACACCTAACCATTCAAATAGATCACCTGGGTTGCTTTAATTTTAATGCAAAAACCTGGACTTTAACTAGAGATCTGACTAAGGGGAAGGTGGATGGTTTGTAACACAGTTCACTAAGGATGTTCTATGCAAATAGCAGGAAGGAGGCAAAAAGACAAGGAGAGACGCATCCAGCCAGGGCACCAAGAGTAACAACATTAGTAGAAAAGAGGGCAGAAGCAGGTCAGATTTCTAGGTCAAATAAGGTAGGACAATATTATTAAGAGGTTTGAATATGAAGGCGAGAATCCTTAATTTAGCAGGGAGGTGCTGAATTTGAGAGACATGCAAGACTGTATGATATAAATAAGAACTGATACCCAAAAACTTCAACAAAACATACAAGAAAATTGGATAGATAAAATTTTCAGTGGACTGGGACAGAATTTGAGTTCACGAGTAAAATCATCGATTAACACTGCATTAGATTTGTTAATAATTTTTTTGAAAATTTTCATGACTTCTTATTGTCTAAAGAAACAAATAAACAGTAAGACTGCCTTCAAATGGGATGCTAATCCAGGCAGTGACCAGACAACAAGATGAAAAATGAGTTATTCTAAGGCTCCCACTAGCACATAAAAAGTGAAAATATATTGATAGATAAATTTTAGAAATAGGGATGAAAGCCTTAAAATTATTTTCAAAACTTTCAAAGGGGGAAAATGTTGCAGATTATCTTAAGATTGTACTAAATCTTTCTATATTTTGGGTTTATTTAACAGTTATAAGAGCATTTTAATGAGTTAACCTCCATGTTAGAATTATGTCAGCACTTATTAACCAATGACATATGAACTGCTGTGCTGCTTGTCACCCAAGACTGTTACTCGAAGTCCCTATGCTATAGGCCAGGGGTCCTCAAACTTTTTAACCAGGGGGCCGGCGTGCGGATGAAGTGGCAGGCAGTCATCTGCAGCTGCTTGGTTCCCCCCCCCCCCCCCCCAACAGGGGGGTTCTGTAAATACTGGGGGCCAGATTGAGGACCCTGAGGGGCCGTATCCAGCCTGCAAGCCGTAGTTTGAGGACCCCTGCTATAGGCCATAATACCCCTAGTCCTTATTCTCTAGACCATAACCAGAGCACCTAGGTTATATTGTGTATAAGATGAATTATTGGACAGCTTGGCAAGGCTGATATCCGGCCATCCAACTTGGCAACAAAACTTACTTTTAAGGTGTCCCAAAGTGAACTACCTTCATTATAATACCAAAAATCACACCCACAGGTCAAGACGACCCTTGTCCAGGTGAAGACCCTTCCCCTCCACAAGCATAGTAACAGAAAAGGATGACAGTAAATATTACAATTATATGCAAATTACTAACCAATCATTGCAACTGGGAGTGTATGACCTTGTAATTTTGTATATAAATGTAACAGTGAAATCTACACAGGTGTGCTTGATTTGTGGAGATACCACCGAGCACTCAGCACTGCAATAAAGGAGTGCCTGCTTCTTAATACTCTATTGGTGTTAAGAGGTTTGATTACCTATTTCAGTGACAGGATGTGCCTAACACCTTGTAGAATTGCATTTGAAGAGTGAATTTTCAGCAGCAGCAGGATATTGCACATTTGTAATGACTGCAGAATTAGGTTCCAAGTGTTTTACAATGTATCTGGAAAGATGATACAGTATGATTGTCAGATTATCTTAATTAAATAGAAGTATCTGAACAAAGTTAAGAAAAAGAATAAAATGTAAGCTGAACAGAAGGAAAACACTCCTAAGGGTGAATCTTATTAGGCCATTGAAAAGTTTCCATGAGGAAGTGGTGGAGTCCTGTTCTTTTCAACACAAAAGAAAACACCAAAGATCATACTGTAAGGTATAATCCTACGTTGGTAAAAAAAAGCATTAGATAACTTATTATAATCATATTCACCAGTAATCAAAGATTCACCAGATGGTGAATCTTTGATTACTATGTAACTGAATAGATCCAGAAAGCAGTAGTAAGAAACCACAAGTATTCATAGACTAAAAGACTTTTGCATCATTAATGCTGGTGTGACCTGTGAACATTTAGGCAATTAAATCTTTGTTACTTTGGCAGAAGTGGAAGCACTGTAACTGCTAACATTGGTACTTCTGCAAATATATATTCATACAAGTGCTCTATTCTAGAACAGGCTACATGCGGCGAATGAAGAGACGGGACGCAGCTTGATGCAAGCAAATGTCAGTTTATTGTACAGAAGCACGAGGTTTTATACTCTTTCAGAAGCTGCGCGTTTTAAACAGATTGGTTCTTGAAGCTAAGCCTTGCATACTAGGCAATCCCTGATTGGTGGTTAACTACCAGCAATTAACAACAAGGTGTTACCTTTCCTTGGCACCATCCGTCTCCCACCCCCCTGTGCTCTGCAAACATGCCTCATCATGTTAATTGTTGTCTAGACAAGCTCGAGCACATCCCCCTCAGCTAACTGATTGCCGCGCGTGGTCCTAGTTTGCAGCCCGCTCCTGCAGCTACACATCTGTTCAGATAACTTATTCTGGTCTCATGAAATAAGAAACAATAGGTCATAATTTAGTTAACATACCAACAATACCATGCCATTTAACAGGAATATTGTATCAGAATATGATATATTTGCACAGAAGTGCAAACAAATGTCTGAGAGCAATCCACTGCATTAACTTTCTTTGTGCCAGATATTGGTTTACACTGATAGTCACAATAAAAAACAATTAATAAAATCCCTACTTAATCATTATTTAATAGATTTTGTCAATACTACTTCATCACCACTTTTGAAATTTAGTTTCTCTCTTTCTTCTTCTCCCCCTCCCTCCTTCTTCCAAGTTTCTCTCTACCTTGTGCTTCTTTTTTATACCCCTGAAAACTATTTAACTACTTAGCAGGAACCAGCCACACCTTATCCACATCAGTCAACCCACTGCCCTTGAAGCCAGCCCACAGCTGTATATTATCAATGTTAATTAACCTGCCTTCATTCCTCTATAGTTTCTCTACAAATGCTCTACAAGGTACAACAAGGGAAAGATTATGATTAATAGTCAGGACTAAAAGTGTTACACAACCAGTACAAAGGTTGGTTTGCTATTATAGTGGGAAAACTTCACAATGGTACTATATGTGCTATTCATTCGACTTTGGCCTTTTGTAATAATACTAATGCATGTATTTCTGAAAATATATTAAGAAAATTCCAGGGATCTTCCCTACAAGGGGGTGCAGCTGCCTTAACCATGTGGCACTGTTCCTTGTAGCACATCTGACAATCATAGCTAATAATCAGTATTTAATGGGACATGATCAATTCTCTTCTGTAGTCACTGAATTTCATTTTTCATGCTTTCTTTTAATTAGACATCTGTAGGTAGCTTTGCTGTCCCCTCCAGAGTTGTATTTGATTTAGTAAGTGTTATTTTCCCCCCTCAGTTTTTGGATTTGGTATTTCTCACTGATGTTTATATTCTGAGCAATGATGTAGGAACAGAAAAAAAATCAGGTAAGTAATTTAAAAAAGACACCCAGACTAAATGTTTTTGACGGTAACTTTCTTATTGCTGTTATCTTCATTAAGGGTATTACCAATGATCTCAGCATAGTCTCAAAATAATAGCCTCTTCAGGGAAAAATTATTTCAGAAACAGGCTATCATTTTTAGTTTCTGGATTTCTTTGATTGTTGGAATCCTATATTTTTATTCAGAAATCTATATATATGTTTTAAAACTATTTTTGTTAGTAAAGGGAAATGTGTAATCCCTATGCATATAGTATAACTAAAGGCCAGACGCTGAGCCAGAGCAGTTGAAAGAAGGTAAATAGCATATTCTAATACATCTATGCTTGGTCTCCCTTCATCTCTCAGCATGTAAGAAGTGATAATGTTTCAGAAGAACATCTTGTGTTCAAGAAAAACTATATAGCAACCTCAAAAAGTCCTCAGTTTATACTGAGGCTAATTTGGTGTTCCTGAAACTATTCTTTCACCCATCTGATGCTGAGCAAACGCTAGTTCTCAACATTCAGATTAAAATGTAATTATTTTGGTTAAGAAAGAAGTAGTGAATGTAGCTAATGTAGAGCTAACAGATTTTTTTTTAATATTAAAGATATTTTACTTTTCTGTCTTGTTTCTACTACTTGACTGTGGAAAAAAAAAAAAAAGGAAAAAAACAGACGAACACATCAAAACGTTGGTGGGTTATCAGCCAGCAGCCAGTTCTAGGGAACATATATTTGAAGTTAAACTTTTATAGTGATATTCCACCCTGACTTCAGATCAGGACTTTGGGACTCAAAAAGGATTTGATTCAGGTAATGATTTTGATTTCTGCTTTGTACATGCTGTATGTAATTGACTGTCTGCTGGGTCAGAGTTCTGAAGAGATCCACAATAGACACTTTTAGAGAGAGACGTTTCCTGTGTTGTCATGGAAAATTTATATTTCTTTATTCCTTCTTTTTCTTAGGCTATAATGCAAATGACTTAGATGGAGAAAATGTGTTTACTTCTTAATGAAGGGGAAGCGTATAGTAATAAAAATAATATTTCTTGGGTTTTATAATGAGCCCAGTATATTCTGAGATGTGACTTTGGAATTTGAGTCTAATTAAGAAAGAGCAAGAAATTACATTCTAAAACTAGAGATGAGTGTCCTCTTAGTGTGCATATTTGTGCATAGGCAGACATTATTAATAAAGCTTATGTTTATATATCTTTTTATTGGATCTGAATTTTTAAAGACTACAGTGAACTGTAACAAAACATTGAGTAAAGAAAAACATTTTATGACATTGTTACAATTTCAATACATTGTTTAGATAACAAAAGAGTTGAAATTATTTTAGCCCACCTTTAAAATCTTAGTATTCTGTAGTATGTACATGTGGAGGTTATCTTGAGGGTTGTAAATTTGTCTCACCTTTTATTGCTTCTATGATGGTTAAGCATGCATAAAATGCATTGCAATTTTGGTCTTGTGATTCTTGTCACACTTGGAAAAGTCTTTAAATAATAATTCCAACAATATATGGGTTTTCCTATTCACATAAAGAAGGGCATAATTTTCACATATTTATGACAGCCTGTTTATTAAATGTACTAAACCAGTTTGGAATTGTTGGCTGGTATGACAGATAACCATGTAAACTTATGGCATGAGCAATCTACACTCAGAGATACATCACTAATGTAAGAAAAAGATCATCCTCCAGTATTTGAATAAGAGTAGAAAAGTCAAAAGGTGTGTGGAAGAAAGGTATAAGCTTCACTGAGACTCAGCGAGAGAGCAAAATATACAATAAGCCATGTGAAAATCAGAT
Organism: Falco naumanni; assembly: GCF_017639655.2. NCBI lineage: Eukaryota > Metazoa > Chordata > Aves > Falconiformes > Falconidae > Falco > Falco naumanni. Next base: position 24,882,810 of record NC_054079.1, read on the forward strand.
AAAAAAAACCCAGTTGACACTATGCAAGCCTTTAGCAGCTTGAATTACTCCCTACCTGAACATGAACATGCGTTTGATTACCAGTTAGCTCAGTTAGTTCTCTCAAGCTTTCCTCCTGAATCAATCCCTCCATTCTGTGTTACCAGTTTTCCTTTTTTTCCATTTTGTTGTGGGTTAGCCTTGGCAAACAGCCAAACTCCCACCCAGCTATTCACCTACTCCCCCTATTCAGTGGGATGGGGAGAAAATAGAATTAAAAAGCTTGTGGGCTGAGATAAAGACAGGGAAATTGCTTACCAATTACTATTGCAGGCAGAACAGAATCAACCTGTGGAAAATTAATTTGTTGCCAATTAAATTAGATTTGGGTAATGAGAAGCAAAAACAAACATTCAAATAACGCTTTTCCCTCCCCCCCTTCTCATGATCAACTTCACTCCAGACTCTTCTATCCCCCTTCCCCAGTGGTGCAGGGGAGACTGGGAGTGGGGTACATAGAGGTTTCTCTCTCTGCTGCTCCTTTCTGCTTAATGCTTTTCCCTGCTCAAGCATGAACTCTCCATTGGTTGCATTCCTTCAGGAAATATCCATCTGCTCCGGCACGAGTTCTCCATGGGCTGCAGGAAATATTTGCTCCAGAGCCATGGAGCATGTCTTCTTCTTCTTCCTCCTCCTCCTCCTCCTCTGACCTTGGCATTCCCTCTGCTGTTTCTCACTCATTATTTCCTCCTTTCCGTGTTTGCCATTTTTTGCCCTTTCTTAAATATATTTTGACAGAGGCACCACAACTTCACTGATTGGTTAAGCTTTGTCCTGTGGTGAGTCTGCTGCTAAATAAGCTGGAACTCTTCTCACAGAGGCCACCCCTGCAGTCTCCTTGCTGCCAAAACTTTGCCATGTACACCCAATACACCTTTGAATCTCATCAGTTTGACTCACTACAGCTTTTTGAATTACATGCTGTATTCTTGGTACTGTCTAATATTGCTAGGTGGAGATTATCGGGCCCCAATAAGATGCTTTTATATATCCTTGTTGTGGTTTAACCTCAGCTGGCAACTAGGTACCATGCAGCTCGCTTCCCCCCCATCACCCACCCACCCACCCCAGTGGGATGGAGAGGAGAATCGAAAAAAGGTAAAAAACCCATGGGTTAAGGTAAGAATAGTTTAATAATTAAAATAAAGTAAAAATAATAACTACAATAATAATTGTTATGGAGAGGGAGAGAGAGGAATAAAACCCAAGGGGAAAAAAACCAAGTGATGTGCAATATAATTGCTGCCTACCTTCAGACTGATACTCAACCAGTCCCTGAGCAGTGGCTCCCGGCCAATTCCCCCCAGTTTATATGCTGAACAAGACGTTCCATGGTATGGAATATCCCTTTGGCTAGTTTAGGTCAGCTGTCGCACCTTCTCACTGGCAGAGCATAGGAAACTGAAAAGTCCTTGACTTAGGATAAGCACTACTTAGCCACAACTAAACTAAATCATCAGTGTGTTATCAATATTATTCTCATACTAAATCCAAAACACAGCACTGTACCAGCTACTAAGAAAAAAATTAACTCTATCCAAGCTGAAACCAGGACAATCCTGCATAAAAAACATTGCTGCTACCTTTTTAACAAATCATATTTTAACTGTATTCAGTTTTTTGCCCAGTTTCACCCTCGGGTCTCTTGCTGTTACTTAGCATCTATTTCCATTGAATATATGTGTTTCAGATTTTTTTTTCTCCCAGGTATCCATTCCCTTGTATATTTTTCCATGTTAAATCTTATATTTTGATTTCTAGACAATATTGCTAACCTGTCTTGGTTAGTTTTATTCTTTCTTTTTCCCACAATCACTTACAGTGTCTCCAAATACAGTAACTTGTTTCAATTGTACTCTCCAAATTATTAGGTTATAAATTCAGTATTCATAGAAATAGGTAATAAATTTCCTTAAAATCATTAAACAATGTCCTTCTCTCTAAATTGGAAAGAGATGGATTTGATGGATGGACTATTTGATGGATAAGGAATTAGCTGGATGGTCACAGTCACATCCAGACAGTAGTGATCAACAGCTCAATGTTCGGATGGAGATTGGTGACAGCTGGTGTCCTTCAGGGGTCCATATTGGGACCAGTACTGTTTAATATATATATATCAATGACATAGACAGTAGGATTGAGTGCACCCTCAGCAAGTTTGCAGATGACACCAAGCTGAGTGGTGCAGTTAACACACCTGAGAGATGGGATGCCATCCAGAGGGATCTGGACAAGCTGGAGAAGTGAGCCCATGTGAAACTCATGAGGTTCAACAAGGCCAAGTGCAAGGCCCTGCACCTGGGTTGGGGCAACCCCCAGTATCAATACCGGCTGGGGGATAAAGGGATTAAGAGCAGTTCTGTGGAGAAGGACTTGGAGGTACTGGTGGGTGAAAAGCTGGGTATGAGCTGGTAATGTGTGTTTGCAGCCCAGAAAGCCAACTGTATCCTAGGATGCATAAAAAGAAGCATAGCTAGCAGGTTGAGGGAAGTAATTCTGCCCCTCTGTTCTGGTGAGATCCCCCCTGGAGTTCTCAGTATAAGACAGACATGGACCTGTTAGAGCAGGTCCAGAGGAGGGCCACAAAATTGACCAGAGGGATAGAACATGTCTCCTATGAGAAAAGGCTAAGAGAGTTGGGGTTGTTCAGCCTGGAGAAGAGAAGGCTCTGAAGAGACCTGAATGCAGCCTTTCAGTACTTTAAGGAGCTTATAAGAAAGATGGGGACAAGCACTTTAGTAGGGCCTGCAGCGACAGGACAAGAGGTAATGGTTTTAAACTGAAAGAAGGTAGATTCAGATGAGATATAAGGAAGAAATTTTTTACAGTGAGGGTGGTGAGACACTGGAACAGGTTGCTAGAGAGGTTGTAGATGCCCCATCCCTGGAAACACTTGTCAGGTTGGATGGGACTCTGAGTAACCTGATCTAGTTGAAGATGTCCCTGTTCATTGCAGGGGGACTGGACTAGATGACCTTTAAAGGTCCCTTCCAACCCAAACCATGCTATGATTTTAATTATATAAACATTTTTTAAAAAATTACATTGTTCATTTGTAAATTTATTAGAGCACTAAAATTACATATTCCTTTGTTCCTTTTTATGTGAACTGCTCATGTTACACCTGAGACTTCAAATATCCTCTGGTCTTTAAGATTCTGTTTAATTAATAGCTAGTTAAATACATGCTTGGGCTTGATTTCAGGTAGCAAAACCAGAGGGATGAAGACTCGGAAAGAACAGGTCAAAATCAGTTTGAAAACTCAGCATACATAAACCTGTATCCATTAATGAGCAGTTTTAATTTTCTGTATGATAGGCCCAATCTTGTTCTTATTTATAGGAGCTGCCCCATTTAAACCAGGGAAACACCTTATGTAAGTAATGACTACCTGAATAACTGGGAGTTTATAGGATTGGGTTCTATACATAAGTAACAGTTTGTACAACATCATTTGATTTGGCAGATATTTTGGCCTACATTCCTACAGATACTTTAGTGTATATGGTTTGCAAAATTATGGGTTAAATATACTGAAACTTATTTTTTCTTAGGTCAGCATGGAATATTATTATAAGCTAAATGTAACAAATTAAACATTTGTGTTAAATATAGTATCTTATGTTTATCATGTGTACAGCAAGTATGTGTATTTGTATACTGTACATTATTAGCAAAATGTGCTCAAATGACTGACTTTCATTTACATTAACTGGCATACCTTTTTTCCTTCAATGATATTCTATTTGTTGTGCAGATACTGAGACACATGGACAAAACTAATGAATATTTCTAAGCAAGATGCTTCATAAATGTATCCCATTTGTGTTTAAAATAGACTATTTCACTGGGGGAATTTTTGTTTCAGCATCATCTATCAACAGTGTTTAGAATAAGAGCAGTATCTTTCAAATGCAGTATTTGCAAGTTACCATTTGTCATTAAATGTAACTGTATGTTCAAGAGGTTTGTAATAATAGCCTTTAATTAAACCGGGGGCTGTTAGAGGGTTCCTGTTGCCCTTTGAAGTTCTTATTTATTAGTTTTATTGAGCCTTTTATGGCAGACTTAAGGTTAAACTACATAATCAAAATAAACTTCCAAGAGAAATATAAAGACTACGTTTTAATTAAAATTTTGAGTGTCAAGGTTTTAAAAATAACATATTTTGATTTTTCTTATGATGGCATGCTAGAATGCTACATACATTAGACAAAATACTGGTAGCTTTTTATGGGAATAATAGCCAAGCATGGTGCATGTAAATGACCTATTTTCTATGCACAAATGGTTAAGGTGCTAATTAAATAGTTGGTATTCGAGTCTATGCTCATCCATTGTTTAACGACATACAAATTCAGCAGTGTGTGCCAGCAGACATTTTAAGTTGAATGTTTTCTCCTCTATGCATTTTGTCATGAAATGGTGGCACCATGATGAGAAAACTAGCATAAGCAAAACACTGAAAAATGCTTTAATAATGTTTTACCCATGTAGTGACACTATTCTAGTTTTCTAATAAATTTTTGATTTCTTTCCTCTTATAAGGATGTTATGAGTTACTGCTGATACATATTAAATCATACATGAGTCATTTTCTCACTAATTTTGCATAAAATGGCTAAATGCTAATGCATCAAATGGGGCTTGCTACATATGGTACAGTAAATATGCCCTCGTGGGTTTTCTGCAACCAGTATCCTGTATTTCACTAGCAACTAGATAAAGGTCTGCTGTGAAAAGGAAAAACTATTGTATATACACTGCAAACTTATGACACCCATGATGTCTACATGATTATTAGAACTCAGTCTAGAATTAGAATTTGAACAAGATTAAAACTAAAGTTCCTTGACAAGTTGAGAGAGCTGGAGTTGTTTAGCCTGGAGAAGAGAAGGCTCCAGGAAGACCTTATTGCAGCCTTTCGATACTTAAAGGGGGCTTATAAGAAAGATGGAGAGTGACTTTTTACCAGGGCCTGTAGTAATAGGACAAGGGTCAATGGTTTTAAACTGAAAGAGGATATATATAATGTCCAATCTAGGAATAATTATTATTTTTTTACAATGAGGGTGGTGAAACACTGGAACAGGTTGCCCAGAGAGGTTGTAGATGCCCCATCCCTGGAAACATTTGTCAGGTTGAATGAGGGTCTGAGGAACCTGATCTAGTTGAAGATGTCCCTGCTCATTGCAGGGAGATTGGACTAGATGACCTTTAAAGATCCCTTCTAACCCAAACTATTCTATGCTTCTATGAAGTACAATTAAATGGCCTCCCTCAAAGTAGTCTAGTACTAATAACCACCAGGCAGTTCACTGAGACTTTTCAAATTTAGTATTGAATTCTAGGTCTAAAATACACGTAGCTCATGATTTTAATTTTGCAATGTTTTATATATCTCTGACTCGCTGCTAAATTTATAGCCACCAAAATCTTGCCACCTCCTCACTACTTCTCAGTGCAAGTTAAAAATGCTAGTCTTATTGTTATATGTACTTACCTCCCAACCACAGTAATTGTTCCATTCTTGTATTCCTGTTAATAGAAATTATATATATCAATCAACATATATTTGAATTGATAGCATGTTCACAATAAGAATGGCATTACTGTAACAATGTTATTAATCCAAACAAAAATATTGCATTTAATGAAGGAAACTGGGGGGGATTGGGGTTTTATTTGGGGGGGGGAGGGGTAGTTTGGGGGGAGATTATTGGGGGTGGATGATGTTTGTTGGTTTGATTTGGGGTTTTTTACACATCTGGAACATTTTTGTACCTAGTGCAAAAAAGGATTATTTGAAAACAAATGTATGCTTTGCCCTACAGTTATTTTTAATTAGTTTTGATAAATAATTAAGGAATACATAATAATTATTTAGATGCAGTGGTCTTGAGAATGAGTGGTATTTCAACTATAATTATAGTAATTTATTTATCTGTTAAAAATTATATAATCACCCTTCAAAATCCAGTGGACTGGAGAGATATCAGGAACCTGGGAACATGCACAATGACTCTGGGTATTAGATTTACTTAATAATGTAGCAGTGTGTAAGAAGTTATAATATCTAAAATGACTAAATTTGATTAATCATTTTTAAATTATGAAAGCATAAATACTGTTTTCTCTTTGTAGTTTTATTTTATGAAAAAGAAAAATTTTAAGTACAGAATAAGGCTAGAATATTCTATAGCAAATGAAATATTATTCCTAGTAGAATGTAAGTGAATTTAAGTATAATTTACAATAAAATCCTTGAGTCTCGCTTTTTCAACTATCAGAAGAAACATTGATTTTATTACCATAATATCATTAAATGGTTATTTGATTTTGTTCAGTTTGTTTAGATTATCACATTGGCAATCAATGGTAAACAGCAGTGCAGGAAAGAAATGGAAGTTTTCTGACTTGTCAGTGTACACAGACTGGTGATAGAGGTAATTCACTCTTGTTAACTCAGTCGTACTATGAATCTTCCCTTAGCACATGAAGTCTTTTTGAGGCAAATGTGGTAGAGCTTATGGTTACTGGGAGTGTAGTGAATTTATTTCATGAAAGTGCACATGCAGGTTAAGGATTTAAACTTACATATGCATACACAAACAAGTCTGAGTGCATATGTCAATTCTGTTCATGTATGTTTCTCAAATAAAAAGATAATCTATGTAGCTGTCATGAAACTAATTTATGCCATTTGAGAATTATGTGGATTTAGAGGAAGATATGAAATTAATATTCATATATTTCCAACAATATATTTATGGCTACTGTTAAAATATTGGAACCTCATAAAATCTTCGGTACTCAATTAGGACAGTAACCTATATAATGTATGCTTACATCAATTACAGCCATAGAAAAGGAGGTTTTAATGGTCTTTTTTGAAGCAAATATTTAATACAGAAAAATCAGTGAAGAATTAGCTCCAGTTCCATTTCAGTTTGTAGCACCACAAGGTTATACTTTTCTATGCACCTACAGAGAATTCTACAGTGCTTCAATAGAAATTACTTTGTTACAGAAAACAGCTAAAGACAATAATTTATATTTACACAAGAGTGTGTTAATTTTACGTTTTTTGATGTACCACAACTGCTGTTGAGTTAGTTTAGGTGAGAAGAAATCACACATGTACATTCTATCCTTATTGTACAGGTTTTCTGTTACTGACTTCAGCTTTCTCATACAAGGTTATTGTGTTAGATTCCAATTACATTAAACTATTGCAGATATTATGATAATATTATTTTATAACACCCCAAACTCTTGTTTCCTAAAGATGATATTGTACATGACAATGACAGCAGAGTATTTTTATGTTAATGTCCCTTTCAGAGAACTGACATTATTAACAGAATAAATCAAACTTATTTGCAAAGATGTCTCTTTAAAATTCTGTTTTTCAAAAACAACTCTATGCCACTTTGTCTTTGCACAGAGTTTATTTTGGAATTAAAATGATCCTGATCATACAGGTTCTTTACAAAGGGCCAAATGCTGGTGCTATTCAAGTCCAATGATAGACTGACCAAGCTTTGACCCAAAGCATGGGACATTTATTTTTCCCAAACAACTCTTCTTAGACTTTAAACAAGACAAATTACTGATTATTTCTCATAGTCATTCATTTATGAAGTTCGTTTTGACCTAGTTTATATTTTCTCCATACTGATACACAAACTGGAAGTGGAAAGGATAAACATGGTGATTCCTTACCTACATCTTTTATATTGGTAGTTTCCTTAGTTTCTGTATCAAAGGAGGCTGATGATCCTGCTCACTGCCGTGACCTTACTCACATGGTTTTCAGCATCATCAAAGCCATAATAGTCTACAAAACATTAAGCAAATTAAGATGACCTGTGTTCTTATCATATTGCACTTTAGCATAGATATTTAAATAATCAGTATTTAGGATAAGTGAATAAATATCAGTTCATCATTACCTTCCAATGTTACATGCCTCAGATTTTTGTAAGAGCTCAAGAAATTGAAAAATATGTTCTCACAACAAGCAAAAAAATACCTACACCTGCAGGAACAACCTCAATCTTGCCCTGAACTCTATGCATCCCATTATTATGTCTACATTAAATACATGTGTGTTTACCATTCTACTATAAATTATTTTACAAATACCTCTATTTAGGTGTAGCCCAGATGCATAAATTTCAAAGGCAAGAGGTTATAGATATAAAATTGAATAACATTACAAATGGTTGGGGTAGCAAAAAAATCATTTTCAAAATGCTACTTCTTATAAGACATTGGAAATCTACTACTGATGCAGTGGAGAACCAGCAGCATTTCCATTGTATCAAATATTGCCTCAGAGTTTATTAAAGCAAAACAGTCTAGCATGGAAAAATTAGCCCTCATTATCAGCCTATGGCAGAGCCCTAGCAATTCTGAGATCTGTTGGAACTGCTTCTGTTTACCTATGGAAGAAAAAACTTAACAAGGTCTTGATGCTGGGGAGGCAACATTAGTCATTAAGGTGTATTTTAGAAATGCAGCTTTACAATGACTGTTGATAGAGCACTGAACTAGAAAAGGCAATAGCGTGCATCTGGAACTGAAAAGGAGTGTCCCTGTCTGACCTGGTGTCCTTGTATCATATATACCTTTACTCCTCATCTTTCTTGGCCTCCAATGCAGGCAAAAAGGAAAGAGGCTGTGCACTATACCGAGATGGATTTAGCTTCACCTTAAGGAATTGAAGAGTTAAGATGGTATCATTAACTACACACAGCATGATTTCTTGCTAAACCTTTCTGGTATTTACAAGTTTAAATGTTCATGCATGATGTTATTAACTGGCTTTACTAAGTACTTAAGGCCCATAATTTTTTTACAAACAACCTCTGGTCAACTTCTTTCTACCGAGAGGGGAGAGCTCAGCCTTCTGACAACTTGCCGGTCAGGAGTTAACTCTCCATGGCACAGAAGGTTTTCCTGAGGTGCAAGGAGGGAAGGGGGCAGGAAGCAGCTCCCTAGCCTTGCTCCTCATCACCATGTTATGATGACACAAACTTGCACAAAGGCACACTGGAACCATTAATGGCTGCCAGTGTCTTCCTCGACATGCTGTTCAAGTGGTCCTTGTGGCCAGGCAGCAAGGTGCACCAAATGAGGGGCCACAAGACAACCCTCAAGCCGAGGGTTGGTCGCCTGCCTGGAGAGTTTTCACGTGGAGGAGCTTTCCACATCCAAATGAAAGCACTTGACATAATGACAAACCAGTGTAATAATAACTCAATTACTTTGCAATATGATACTTGGTGGGAGGTGACTTGCTGCTTTTATAGCTTGTTCATGAGCCTGTAGACACAAATGACTGCTTCTTAGTAAAGGAAGTGCTAATTAATAATGATCACTAACAACAATTAATAGTTGTAATTAATAATTGTCCTGGTTTCAGATGGGATAGAGTTAATTTTCTTCTTAGTAGCTAGTACAGTGCTGTGTTTTGGCTATGGTGTGAGAACAATGTTGATAGGGCACTGATGTTTTTAGCTGTTGCTGGGTGATGTTTATACTAAATCAAGAACTTTTCAGTTTCTTGGGCCTTGTCAGCCAGAGGGCTGGAGGGGCACAGGAAATTGGGAGGGGACACAGCCAGGACAGGTGACCCAAACTAGCCAAAGGGATACTCCATACCATATGATGTCATGCTGAGTATATAAACTGGGGGAAGAAGGAGGAAGGGGAGAACGTTCGGCATTATGGTGTTTGTCTTCCCAAGTAACCGTTATGCATGATGGAGCCCTGCTTTTCTGGGGATGGCCAAACACCTGCCTGCCATGGAAAGCAGTGAATTAATTCCTTCTTTTGCTTTGCTTGCGTGCACAGCTTTTGCTTTACCCTTTTTTCCCCACATTTCCATTTTGTATTATTGTTATTCTTACTTCTTTATTCTGTTTATTAAATTGTTCTTATCTCAACCCTTGAGTTTTACATTCCTTTCCAATTCTCCTCCCCATCCCTCTGAGTGAGGGGGAGTGAACAGCTGGCTGTGTGGTGCTTGGTTGCCAGACAGGGTTAAATCACGACAGTCCTTTTTCATCCACAGGTCACACAATCCCTTTGACTCAAATTCACACTGGAGTTCCAGCCTGTCCAGTACAGCAGCACAGAAACAGCAGCCATGCCCTGGCCACCTGCCAGCCCCAGCGCATTGCCATAGTTGTTATCAAAATGTTTCCAGGCACAGCACAGTAAGATGATAAGCAGTACAACAAGCAGCAAAAGCAAGAAGCAGCCACTAACAAGCACTAGACTAATATACAGTAAGGCAAGCAAGCCCCATGGCAAGCACAGAAACCTGCCCCTTCATAGCAATAACAGCAATAACAGTTATAAATTCAAACTAGCACATTCCAGTCAGATCCGTTGTTATCTCGAACCCTTTGTGCCCCACATTGGGTGCCAAAAAGGACTGTCGTGGTTTAACTCCGGTCGGCAACCAAGCACCACGCAGCCAGATTTCATCCAGATTAGACTCTGGCTCTTGCAGATAATCTTCACACCTGCTTTACACCACACACTATAAATGTATAGGTGTATATATACATATGTATATAGCTAAGTATGTGTGGCAGGTTCAAAACCAAAATAGGTTATTATTAGTAGACAACTGCAAAGCCAAAGGGCTCCTTTCTCCTTCTCCTTTCCCATTCCCTCCCAGAAAGGTCCATAAAAATGTATTAATTACCTCATGCATTTACATTTAGTGGGGAAATTTAATTGTCAGAAATCTGGCATTTTCTTTCCTCTAAATTAAAATAATGAAGGAGGTAAGGGCTAATTAATGTGCTCATCTCAGGGTGTGCAGTCTATGAAAGTGGTGTGCATTTTAAAAATCTAAATGGACTTTTTTGTTGTGTCTCTGTGGGACTGCTACTTCACCCTCACTTCTGGAGCTAGTCAACAGAAATGAGAAAACTTCTAATCCACACAGGAAAGGCCAGATCTGTCCTAAAAGATAGCACAAACTTAAGTTCTTTATAAAATGAAATATTTCACATATTGAAATTGAAATATTTCAATGTTAATTGAAACAAATAATGAATTTATTCTGTGTTAATGCATATTAATGGAAACTTTATGAAGGGGTAGATGCACTCATGAATATGTCCATTTGTACTGTCCAATTTTTGGACTGGTAAATATAGTTTCCCTAAATGCCATATTTTGTACAATACTCAACTTTTGTTACTGTCAGTGCAACAGCCCCACTAGCACTATGGCTTACAGAAAGCTTACAGAGTTTTGACTTTTCTTTCTACCTGCCATGAATGGAATTTGGATGTGTGCTAGTGCCATCCTGCTCTTTGTACTTCAGGTCTGGATTATTCTAATTGCTGTTATTGTTCTTAACTTACAAATTGTTACATAAGAATTTAAGAAAATACAACTTTTCCAACATTAACTTTTCACAAGCCACTCTGAGTGGTCTCTCTGTCAGTATTGCACAATAAAATTGCAAATGTCAAATGCTGCAGATATTGTTCCTGCTTAAAAATTTACTAGGTAATGTGGTTGGCACAGATGTATTATTCATCAAAAGTGTAGTTACTCATTGCTTTGCAGTTTTATGCTAAAAACTGTATGACATTTTATGAAACTGAAAAAATCACAGTCAATTAGATTAAAAACACAGATGTTCTAATAAAATATATAACTGATTCCTTGTAATGCATTTGGACTGTTTCTTTTTCTTAGTCTACATTGTGAACAATGCCAATTGATATATGAATGCTAAATAGAGAACTAAACTGAATAACACTTATAATAGAAACTATTATCAAGCAAAAATTAAAGGTAATAAAAACTGAGATAACTGGAAACATTTCTTCTGGTACCTGGATCTACACTGAGATGTATTAATAGATTTTGCCAAGACCTACAGAAATATATTACCCATTACTTTGTTTATCAACTTCAGCCTTATTTCTTCTAAATATTCACAGAGAAATCTTTCCCTAGGCTCAATTTAGAACCAACCCATGTAATACAGAGTATACTTGTTTATGTTTTATCAGTCCCAAGCTAGAGAACTGGAATAGTTGCAAGATACAAGCTTCCTTACAAGTTTATTTTCTTAATTACGTAAGAAGGTTTGTAACTTGAACTTCTCAGGAAATAAGCCAGCTCTACATGCTGAATTCAAGTTCCCATAAGAGAATTAAAAAGTTTATCTGAATAAATAACTTGTAAATGAAATAATTTTTCTCTGATTCTTTTTTTATTTTGGGCACTGTAGACCTTAGCAATGATATTAGTTCTAGTGTGGGAAAATATTATAATTGAGATCTGGTAAGCTATTTGCAGATTTCAAGTTTCTCTTTACACTGTGCAGACATTTAGTACAGCCCTGGTGAGGAAAACAATACTGCCATTCATAGCTCTAGACCTAGATTTCAATTGACTTAAGCAGGCACAATGAAACTTGGTCATTCACTGGTTACCCATATTGTGTTCTCAAATTTTCTCTCAGCAAAAGTATAATGACTCAGTATTGTATGGTTGCATAGACAAGGGCCCAGAACAAGAGACACTAGTTTTGTCTTACGGTGTGAGAAAGTTGTGAAGGGATCTTTTCTTCCAGATGGTGTTAAATTCAGCTGCCTTTTTAACATTGGCCTTGCACAGCAATCTGCTGCTCCCTTTTCACAAAGAATAAGCCTGGGTTCCTACTAGTTAACATGCATACTCACACAACCTGCAACTTCACTCCAAGTGTTTTACAATGGAGTGCTATGCTAAATAAACTTGATCTGTTTTTCCCAGTGCTAAAACTAGCCTTCAAAGGACTGCTCAACTTATATTTATACTTCTTTTTATTTAAAGCTGTATATTGTTTGATTGTTTTTTACAAGTTTTAAGGAAACAGCATTTTACAGATAGATAATTTTATACAACATTATTTGCTACACGAGGCAAGCATAAACTTGGAGAGCATGCTACTACATTTTAACATGCTCTCTTTTCCCAAGGCAGATTTGCAGGACAAAAAGGGGAAGAAATGGGGCATTTTGTTTCTAAGCAATGAAGGGATAATAATACTAATATAAAATGTATTTTATTAATTGATAGTCATGTAATGCCAATAAGGTACAAATCAATTTAATATTACAATGGCTAACACGATTATAATATTGATATTTTTTCCTGGGTGTTTTTCTTTAAAAATTTACATAGAAGACCAAGACACAAGCACAAGCTTAAGTAAATTGACTCCATTGAATGCCTAAGTAAACAATAGGTTTTCCCAGAAAACAGCTTATTGCCTTAATTGAAGCTCTTTGAGAAAGAAAAACACATACTTTGTAATGTAAATGTTAATTGTAGTAGACAATGGCTCTAGATAAATAGCACCCCTGGATACACAGTAAATGAAAGGCATACAGGCACTCGACAATGAAAGAATTGTCGCACAAACAGTGCTTCAAATGTAAACAAACAAGGGGCTCCTCATCAGTCACTACAGTAGTAAAACTTTGGCACGTACAGCAGCTAAAGTGGGAATTTATGTAAATACAGTTTGGCTGGGATACTAGCTGAATTTCAGTAAAAAAGCCACCGAGTAAGCCTTTAGACTGAAAATACTATGGAATAAATATACTTTGAACTACAGGGAAAATGAAATTACTTTGGAGGCTAATTCTTTATTTTAAATTAACCAACAATGTGTGTGGTGTTTCTAGGACCTGTTTGATGTTTTTCTGCTTCCTTCCTCTCAGAGTATGTGACGTAAAGGTAAATATTTCCATTATAAACCCCCAAACAATATTTTATGTAAGCCGTCCTATTTCGAAGTAAAAATTGGAGGGGGAACTCCAAACCCACACCAAAACCACAAACAAACAGTCTAAACACTCTGTACAAGGTTAGCCCTTTAATTTATGAAGAACCTTGAGAATTGTTCCCTTATCTCTGATCTTATTTTAATCTGCCTTAGAGATGTTCAATTTCTAAGATAGTGTTATACACCAGTGTGCCTCTGGAAAGATCTTTAGGTCAAGTCCAAAGGAAAATTTGACCCTTAAAAATTAATCCTGCTCAATTTCACTGTAAAAGGTGCCTAAACTGCAATAATTATAAAGATGAATAGCATCCAAACAAGTGTTTATTAAAAATCATGAGATATTTGCAAGGTCAACATATGATGTCATCTATTTTTTCCATCAGAGAAGAGGTGCAGTCTCCATAGCTGCATCTCCCGGGTTGCCTTGCCTCTCCTAAATCATCTGCGAGACTTGGGCCACGGAAGAAAAGTGAAACTTGCTCCCGAGGAGCTTGTACCGAGGTTGCAGAATTAACAGAAAGAGACAGTGTGCAGCCACAGAGCAGTTAGTGTTCTCACTTGAGAGCCTGCAGATGGCTGTGGGTAGGAAATGCCTCCACTTACGGAGGCGATGGAGATGAGTATGGTATAGTGCATTTGATGGGTTTTTTTCATCCTCCAGCCCCCAGCAGGGCTGTCTGTCACGGGCTGCCGGGGCATGGAATTGCCACTTGCCCCGAGCGTGGGAATAGGAGCGCCCAGCCGTTCACATCTCCTGCACGCCGTTTAACGGAATCAATTAGGCAAGACAGACCGTCAGATTTCCCACCCCTTTTCTATTTCTGTCAGGTCTATATACATCCTAATTATTTCAGTTTGGGATGCCAGAGCTGTTTCCTGGATAGATCTGATCATCCTTAAACAAAAAGAGAGGAGGTGCACACGTGGGTTTTTGGAGTAAATGTCACTTTCATTTCCAATGCTAGGCGCAGAGTAAGGCACAGAACATTTTTAACACTTTTACAAGGGAGGAGGCGATCTCGTCTCCATCTTGTCTTTCTGCTTCAATAGCCTCCTCAAGGAAACCACCTCGGAACAGAGAAGCATCTGTGCTCGCATTTTGAATAGAAGAATAAAAATCAGCCATCACTTTTTTCATCCTTGTGCAGCTCCACCGATTTCTCAGTAGATATAAATTGTTAAGCTTGCCTACACTTCAGTGTAAACTTTTTTGAAAGCCTGCTTTCATATTTTTTTAAATAAACCCCTCAATGCTTTCTCTAAGATGAATGCAGACTGATTTTTTTTTCCAGTTCAGTCCATACTGTATCATCAACAACAACATCATCTTCATCCTAACCAACTACCAGCTTTATTTTTAAAGCTATTTCATTGCAATGAATCATTTTGCAAAATGAAACAACATTTCCAAATAGCTTTCTAAAAAAGTCGTCTCAGCCCAGTTAAACATTAACTGGTCTGGGTTTCTCTTTATTTAACAGCAATAGTTGCACATGCACTGTTTACCATCAGTACCATTTCCTCGTTGCAGCATTTAGCATCTGACAACTTCATATTTTGGGCTAAGTATGCCATTTAATTCCCTCCACTCTCACCTTTAGCTGTAAAAATATTAGATTCAATAAGTATTCCTGACCTTTCTCGGTTTTTGTTTTTTCTTTTACTGTCTTTTGCAGTAGTCTTTCATTTTCAAACGGTGTACGATGATCTTGAAGGAGTTTTTACTTTCGGTTATCTAGCTTTATGAAGACTAAAACACTCATACAGCTAGATAACCAAAGATAACAACTCGCTTCCCTCAAAGCTGCTTTTATTTTTTTTTGCTTGCTAGAATCCAGATATTTTTATTTCTGATAGACGTGTAGTTTCCTCCAAGAGTACTAGTGCTGCTTTAAAAGTCATCCTTTTAGGCAATTGTGACCTGATATGTATGTGTGTGTGTGCGCGTACAGCTAATAACATCCAAAAGAGATCTGATGCCTTCAAAGTTTATTCCGAACTTTTTCTTTCAGCTAGTAATTTCCGGCAGCGATAGCCAACAATTCATCCGTTAATATCAGAAAATAAACCCAGCTATTAAGGTGCATCAAGCTGTGATAAGACTGAAAAGCATCCATCCCTTCACAAGCCTCTATTTGCATTGTAAATTACTTCAGTCTCAAGAAAGACTCTTTAGACTCTATAAAGATGTAAAGCCATCGGCAATTTCCAGCGCAGTGTAAAGAGGAAAAAAACCCTCCCATTTCAGTAGAAAGTGACAAGATGATTCGAGGATCCTGATCCTTTTAGATTATGCATGGTATAGAGCTTTTTACGAAATGGTGTCAGCTTGATTGCAAATATCTTGCATGTATGTGTGTTTGGGGGGGAGGGGAAGATCCTCGCTTTCTCAGGGCTCCTAGAGCTGGGAAGAAGATGCGGTCTTGCTGGCTTGCTGCTGCCCCCGGTCTGAAAGGAGAAAAGGGGCATCATTGGAGGGCTTTCAGTGCCAAAATGTGGACCAGCCCGGCAAGGTCAGAGGTTCTGGATCGCGGGAGACTAAGGTAATGATGATGTCATGAGAAATTTCAAGTACACACGGTTATTGATATGCATGAGTGATCAGCGATCTGCTCCTGCCAGCGGCAGCAGCGGCAGCCCGGGACTAAGCCAAACTTTGCCACCTCTACTGCTCTCGACTGCAGGAAAATCCACCTGCCGCCTTTACCTTCCTTCTTGCTAGCGTAGATCGCTCTAATATCCAAAGACTGGAAGAATTCTCTCTCTAAGGGCAGATAAAAGCATTTCAGATCTGCGGAACGTTTTTGCCTGCATTTCTCTTTTGGCAGCCTCTGCTTGTGCAGGGAGATGTGAGGCACTTTGCTATAGCTTAAAGTAGGGCCTTGCTTTCTGAGACTGGGGATCAGATCTGTGTTACGCAGTGAGTCGATGTGTAATTACATTGACAATTTGCCCTGCTGTGATGTGTTTTTAATGGCTTCACAGTTCAGTCACGTTTTTTGTCTATAGTGATTTGCAGGTATTTACACCGGGACGACTGTGCAACGCATTTTCCTCTGTACATTTATTCGGAATGCTGCTAGCAGCAGGTTCCGGCTTGTCTCCAGTTATTCTATAGCATATATTTTCTCTCTCTCTCCGTCCCCATTTCCCAGTGTGTGTGGGGTGGGGTGTGTGGGTGTGGTGTGTTAGAATGCAACACAGATGAACATTGCAGCAAATGGTGAAATGCCTTAATAAAAATGGTGATTTATTGTTTATTTTTATTAATCTCGTACTTAGAGTGAAGAAATGCATGCTTACATTACTCAAGAAATCGATGAAGGCAAGTCTTTCTAAACTGTTAGAATGCATTATGTACAGTTTTAGGATTTAAGTCTCTCAGTTCACCCCTCCCCCACATTATACTTTGAATTATTTAATATTATAATTTGTATAGAATTTTTCTAAGTCTAAAGTGCAAAAACTAAAGGTCTCTCGACTATACGTCATAAAATGAAACTCCGGACTGAGATCTACGATATTTACTGTTGAAATTAATAAATGTACTTCAACAGCTCATACATACTGTGGTTGGTATAAGATGCATATTGAAAAATTCAGCACAGAGAATATAGATTGCTCTGCGCTTCTAAAGTTATTATTATTTTAAATTCATGTTGCTAGTATTCTTTTAAGGTGTAAAATAAAATATAATACATCATGCTTTATGTTCCTGTACAGTTATAGGGAATACATCTCACTGCATTTAAATAGATTTCTTTGTAAATTAAGCTGTTTGCATTGTTACTATTTTTAAGGAGAATTATTCAAATGTGTGGAGTGAAACTGAAATTCTTGTTGTTCTATACTGACTGTATAGCCTGCTCACATAATAAAGCATATGTGTGCTTGTATGTACATGGGGGAACCATGTATACATGTGTAGGATTAAGTACATGTGTGTATAGGTATTTGAATTTATATATATATATAATATGTGGTTACACTGTAAAATTGCAACTATATAAACCAGTCTATTTCTTATCATGGATTAATATTGCAAAAGCATGAAAGTGGGAAAGCAATATAATTTATCAGACAAGGCCCAAGAAGTAACACATAAATATTACTAATGAGCCAAATCCTGAATTCAGTAGTGATATTACTAATGAGGCCATTCATTTGTGCTTTCAGATTATCAGCCTCTGAAACTGAGCATTATTTTTTTAAATGTGTGTTAGATACTCTGATATAAGGAAACACTACAATTTGCCACCAGTGCTTGGTATATATGAGGTGTATGAACTAAGTGTGCCAGTGCTCTTTTCAGATTATACAGTCTGGCATAAAATTGTTAGAATTCTTGTAACACTGTACTATTCATTACTCTGCTTCTTCATTACTTTTCAGGCTGTTCAAGCACAACAAGGATGACAATTAGACATCTGATATATCTAAAGGCACATAATCATTTTGATATTATATAAAATTCTAATGAACTCTGAATTGGCAGTTAGAAAGATGTTTTTTCTTGCAATAGCTAGAGGCAGCAGATTAGTGGTTAAGCATGTATTACATTGTAAATTTATGAATTACGTTGTCAGAGGTATTCCTTGTGTGTGCGTATGTGTATGTATGTCTATGCTTATATAGATATTTCTATATATAATACATATTAAAACAGACACATGCACACATTAATACCTGCATTAAAAAGCATGTTGCCATGTTACAGCAGTTGCAGTTAAATGCAAGACATTTTATCCTAAATTAATATGTTTCAAAGATGCAAAATATGCCTTTAAAACATCAAGCTCTGTTCTGAAGACCACCTTACTCACACACTGACTTAAGAAGTAACTGCAATACACCCATCACATTTTGTTGATTAATCATTGGAGCCTCAGAAAGTCAAGAGCCGACATGACAATTATAACCTAGCTGTTCATTAGCCATATTGCCAATTAAATTTTCTAACATTCAGTTATCTAAGTAGGGCCTTAAAATCGAGGGGTACCCAGTAAGACTGCACAAAAATATTTGCTTATTGTGAATATCACACACAAAAAAATATCTATACAGCAGTTGTTAATTTTTTCCAAAATCACTTTAGAATGATCTGCATATTGGAAGATACGGAATCCAGTAATTTATTTTTTCCTCCTGCCTCCCTAATAAATTCCCATTAATGGCCTTTAAATTGGTATGTGATTGCCATACTTGTTTTCTAATCTTTTTATAGGTCTCCAGATGGCTGTGATGTAAAGAAAAAATATCCTCCGTGAATTTTTTAAGAATAAACACTCTCTATTAACTTTAAAGAGGAATACTTATGATTCTCTAATTATTACAGAGACTTGTTCCAATGCCAGTATCCCCATCTTCTGTATGGAATACACATAGGAACCCTATTTAAACTGCTATGAAGTACATAACTGTATAACGTTATATGAATCCTCTTTTCATACTAAATTAGAATAGAATTCACATAAATTTAAAACATGCCACAACAATACAATCCAGGCAAGTATTTCCTGCATAATATCCCCTTTCCTTTCAGCCAGGTAAGTTATTTGACTGGGTTGCCTTCTAATAAAAGTGTCTTATTTCTTTTGTGATCAGAATTTAATTTTACAGGCAACTGCAGATTATGTTTCTGTTATGCTGAACATGTGATATGCAAAGGGATACAAATCTAATACAAATCCAAATTACGAAATAAAAAAATGCAGGTTATCGAGAATTCAAAATCTTGGGGGGAAAAAAGGAAACCACACTCGGTAATCTCACATGGATATACACTGTGTGCTGTTAAAGAACATGTTCTATCGTCTGACTTTTATTATTAAACAATAAAAATACATACCGTTTCTTGTGATTTTCATTTCCTGTGGTCTTCTTGCATTGATTAAATCTGAAAAATAGCCGCAAAAAAAAAAAGGCAAAGGAACATAATTTAAACAATTTCACTGTTCTTGTTCGTGAAATGTATGTAAATAGATACATGCATGTGTGTTCAGAAGGTGCTGTGTTTATCAACATTTTGAGATTATTGAATAAATTACTACATGCTTGATTCTAGATTAAACAGGGAAATAACTAGCCACATTTCCTGCAGATGATCTAATATGACATAAACCAGATACAAGTGATGTACTCCGGTATCTGCAGGGTTAAATGTGATAATTGATATTTACAGGACATAATTATGAACAATAAAAACAAATGCAATAATTATTTGTGGAGAGCTATGATAAAAAACAGTTTAAGAATATTTGGGGCTGCTGAATAGAGATGCTGAAATCTACAGAGGCATATATAATATTTGCATACTGTAAGCTGCCAGTTACTTAATAAAGGATGGAAGCTCCATCTACCCTTCTGTTCAAAACATGCAAAACACATTAAGCCAGTTTTTTTCTCCGATAGAATTTCTGTGTCTTTTAGATCACCGATGTCCTGAAATCAGGATCATTAGAAAGGCATGGTCTACATTTACAAAATTGTTACTATATCAAAAGTTGTATGTGTAAATAAATATAACAATCTAATCACCGTCATTACATCATATAAATTACATCAGCCTTAGTTTAAAAGCATATTATTTCTTACAAAGTAATTGTGTTCTTCTATTTTATGGTAAATTATTTCCCCCATTTCATGAATCCTGAAATAGAGGAGAGTTTCTTGGAGAGGTATGCTACTTGACGGGTGGGTGTTTTGGTGGGCGGGTGAGAGGGAGGACTAAAGAAGCACCATTGTATAAATCCCTTGCTTCAATTACACTCTCTGCCTACCGGTGCCTCGGAGAGCCCGCTCCAGAGCTGGAGGTAGCCTGCGCCCCGGCGTCGGGTCGCCCAGCCTGGCCCGCCGCCGGGGCACTCCCGCGTCCCAGGCTCGACCCCGCGGCGGCTGGGACTGTGCCGTGCCGCGCCGCAGCAGCCATTCCTGGACTCCTGGGGGAGCGGCACCTAGAGCCGCGGCAAGGTGCAAGCCGTCTCCGCCTCCTCCTCCCTCCCCCCCTCAAAAAGGTGAGCGGTTTAGTTGGGCTGAGCCTATGCCAGACACAGCTGCCCCTGCTGCCCCGGCCAAGATGGGAATAATTACAACCTCATGAAACATTTATTAAATCACCCTCGCTCAAAGGGATACATGTTTTGATCAGGCTGAATTTTAGAAAACCCAGTAAGTGATGGCTGCTTGCTTGAAGTGACCACAGAGGCAGACGGATTTATTAACTACAGTGAATAATCTCCTCCACGTTGGCAATCTCAAAAATATTAGTTTGACTTTTAATATTTATTTTTTTTTACAAAACAGCTCGAAAATGTAGAGTCAACAGGAGTTAGTTCCCATATGCTAATTTAAAACCCGGTGAATGATTGTTCCTATGTCTGTACACCTTCGAAAGGTACCTAGGTACTGCTAAAAAGCTTCCTCTCTGCATACTTAAACGTTACAGCTCTGCTTTTACTGGCAATCCGCTTGATAATTAAGTTTCCACACCTAACCAATCACAAGACAAAGTTTAGCATAAAACATACAAAATCAGCTAACCAATATAAGCCGTCGTGTTAACTCATAAAACCCTGCCTTGTTATTAAATTTCCCTCGCGGTCGCCAGTGGAAATTCCTGGAGCCCTACCAAGACGACCTGTTCTGTCTGATGCTGGGCGAGGCAGCCTCTACCCCTGAACCTAACACAGAGCTGCTAACCGAGCTCAGGTTCACATATACCCACTCAATCGGAAAATGCGGACGTGCAATGAAGTTCAGCTCTCTCCCTTTTATAACGAATTCGAGCTCTGTATATCCCCCTCCTGATACTTACATTTGTTCTTTATAAAATAAAGATTTACCCCAGATCTAAATGGTTAGGTGAATCTCCCATAGAAAACAAAAATTCCCACCATGGTCAAGACCCCTTTAAAGCACAGAAAGCAGGTTCTTTTATATCTCCAGAAATTCAAATATTTCCCCTCGTCATCTCTAAAAGTGCCATTTAGTTAGTTCCATGGTGTAATTCTTGCATGATTGGTTCTAAAACAGTTAGAAAGCTTCCATTAAAAAAAAAAAAAAAGGGGGGGAGAAAGGCAAAAAGGTGTGGTGGTTTTTTTTTTTCCCCTTTTTCCATATTGCTTCCCAAGCTCCAGAGTAAAAAGTGTTGTATGTGAGGCTCTGCAAGTTGGGGGGTGGGGGTTTGGGGGGTGGGGTGGGGTTGGCCAAGGTCTAGTCCAGCCCTCTGCTGAGGAGGACGTGCTCTGAAATTCAACCAATTTTCCCAGTGCTTTTGTTGCTGATGAACTGAAGTCCTTTTGTTCATCCATTGCCATGGTCTTTTCCCGTTCCTACTATATGTTATGCGTTGCCAGAGATAATGAATTTACACCAAAACCTCTCATAGTCTCATTTTGACAGACGGGATAAATTAGAAATGCCTAGTCTAAAGAAGAGCAACGGCTCCATTTTCCTAGAGAAGGAAAGCGCACATTTCTTTGGAAACAAAAAAAAATTGCACCAAATGGTTGAGGTTTTCTAAGGTGTTTTCCTCCAGCTAACTTCTGAAGAATAATTTCTTCTGCGTCCTGTTTTTGGGAGGCATTACCATTTTGTGTAACTTTCGTCAAAATTGATCAACCGGTCAACAACAATAACAACAAAAAATCCCTTCCAATTTGTTATCATGAAACTTGTAGCGTGACCTCTCGTCAACACAATGATTGCTGGAAGGAGGCTTTCTTAAAGTTTTGTGGTTTCCTTCTTTTCCTTCTCATCCAAGGCTTCAGGTTCAACCAGTGGCACAGAACCAACATTTCACCGATGAAAACTCCAGCTTGTTTTAGGCTGCAGGAGCCGGGCAAAGAACTGCGTGGTGCGTTGGGAGAAGTTTGGGGGTGTGCCCGACCACGGGAGGTGTGTGGGTGGGGAAGGAAGGAGGGAGGTGGTGCATGGCAAGGTAAGGAGGCAGGACGACTCTCTGGTATGTGCCCAGGAGGACACAGCGATGGAGTTGTGCTCACCGTTTGGGGTGGGCAGGAGGTGGGCTGGCGGGGGTAGTTGCAAGGCAGCGGTGCCGGCGGGCGAGCCTTGGAGGGGGTTCGGAGAGGGCCAGGGGTTTGGGAGTCTGCCAGACAGCCTGTCTCTGTCTGGGGCGGCTTTGCGCGATATCAGCACGTGGTGTTTTCCATAGTGCTGTGTTGTAGCCGTGTGGGCAGGTGTCAAGGAGTATGAGCATGTGTGAAGAAGGGGGGGGGGGGGGAATACCAAAACCGGTGTGTGTGTATATATATTATGCCATATGTGTATGTCGCGTATATATATTTGTTTATATATATATATATATATATGTCATATGGGAGTCCCGTCCAGAGTGCGGCTCCAGAGAGAGAGGGTAGTCGGTCCGCAGAAGCGCGGATTTCCCGCCAACTACTGCCAGGGACAGCTGTCCTGGCCGCGGCCCTTCACAGCCCCTGTCGCAACCCAGCTGCGCACAGCACCCGTGGATCCTCATGTCAACACAGCGCTTGGCGACAAGGCAGAACAACAGAACTCTATAAGAATAAAAATGCAATCTCAGACTAAACTAACGAAATTCAGGGTAAACCCTGACTACACAAAACTGCTGAGAGGATTTATAAAAGTCTGGATCAGTTTCTCAATCAGAAATACACTCGTGTTTCCGTTCTCTGGCTTGGCCATTTAAGTTTAGTCAAGATGTTTGAATATAGAAGCAGAGAGAGAGAAAGAGAGAGAGTACACGCGCGCATGTAGCTGCTAGCTTGCAGATGGTTTGCTCTAAGAGTGATTGTGCCAAGTTCTAGAGAAATACTCTGGAACATAAACAGACAAACAATCATGAGAAAAAGAAAAACTTAGAACGTAATAAAGAATACCATTCGCTTTCAAAACATCAATTGCATTTAATTCTACAGCCTCACGAGTAGAAATTCCCCTAGCGCTAAAAGTTCTCCAAACATAATTATAAACCGAGGAGTTTCTAAAGGGAGAAAGGGTACAGGGAAAAATATAGAGACAGCTTTATAACATTGTTCACATTACCCTTTTCTACCTTGGTATCAACAACAAAGCCAACTTTCTGCAGTCAGATATCCGCGAGCCCTTTCATACTGCTTCTCTTTCTAAATGGGAGAAATCAGTGCAAAGACAGGAGAGTGGTTTTGACTTGCAGATCAGATCGGCTGGAGGAGCGAACGGCTTGCCTACAGCCTAGCGAATTTTCAATTTTCTGCCACTTCTTCCTTAAACCGTCACTGATATCAGCGAATCCCTTACACCAAACCGCTAACACTGTATCGATACAGTCATTCGAAATTATGATTTATCTGCACTGCGTGTGTTGTGCAATATTGGGGGGGATTTTTTGTGACGATCGGTGATTTCTGTTTCTCGCTCATCATCTGATGAAGAGGAGCGGCGGCGTTCCCGGGGACGGTGATAGCACACCACAAGGGTGGACTTTGTTTTGCCGCCGTGCGGGGAGACAGAGTTAATGGTTTTGTTAATGTTTATTTTATTGGGCAAGGGCTCTGATCAGTGTGTTAAAGCGGCGAGCGGAGCCAAGCAGCCAATGCAGCTGCGGACGGTGCCTACCGGCGGTCCGGCCACCTCCCCGCTGCGACTACCGCCCTGGCCTGGCATGGGCCAATGAGGCTCGGCTCGGCGCGGAGCGGCTCCGGCTCTGCGCCCCCGCCGCGTCCCCCATCCTCGCTTCACGTTCAAGGTTTAACAGCGAGGTCATGTTCATTGACGTCAGCTTGAGGTTTACTGTACGTCCGGCTACATTTACATACATCAAGGAAATTAGGGCATTAAAAAAATATGCAAATCCTACTGCTTGGAGAAGAAACTGAAGATTTCTGGAGCGATCGCCCCTATTAATGAAGATCGCAATTAATAGAAAAAACAATCCGTTCTCCCCCCCCCCTCCAACTTCATAAAGAACAAAACAAAAAAAAACCCCGAAATAACAAATATAAATTAGGCACGGGAAGGCTGGGATTTTGCGTCGGCCGGGGCCGACTGCAACGCGGCACGGAAAAGAGACCCGTTCAGAGCAGGCTGCTCCAGACGGCTTCCCATGCATAATCAGGGATTCACCGCTGCGCCATTCTCCTCTCCTCCTCCTGGTTCCACCGTGTACTATTTTTAATAGTGATGCATATGTAAAGCTCTATTTTGCATTTTTTAATTATCCGAAAGTTTGAAGCTATCGCTTTTTCTCTGATTTTTCCTTCCTTTCTTTACTCTTCTTTTTCTTTCCCTTCCCTTTCCCTTTCCCCTTCCCCTCCCCCCGGCATGACTCCACTGTGTATGTGCCTTTATATGCAGTTTCCTCCCTGCTTTTATTTGTATAAGGTTACAAAATATGCACAAAGCTAATAAAGCAAATAAAGGCGCACAACACGTTTATTGGGTTTTAAGAGGAGAGGCACATATCATTACCATGTTCAGCTATAATACCAATAGGTCGAACCTGGAAATTTGATTGCCTAGTTAACTTCATATTAAGGAAAAACAATACTGTTTTAAGGTATAAGGCAATATAGATAATGCGTGTAATGGGGACCGATTCAAAGGATTTATAATACTTCCTTGCAGAATTACGACTTATAAACGCACTTATATCTGTTGATTTCTAGAATGTTTTATTTCAGAATATTATCTTAAAATGTGTAGACCCAGGTACGGAGACATTTTGTAAGTTCTTTCTTAAATGCTACATTATTAAATGTATTACAGTTCATGTTAACGTGTAGTTTTAAAGCAACTACCTAAGTCTTTACTGAAAAGGCATTTTTAAAGGTTATTTTAAAATATTGCCGTTATCATTACATTTTCTCTATCTTAAAATCCACAGGCTTTGAATTACATTTAAAAACAATGTTAGCTCGTTTAGATTTAATTAACGGGGAAATTCTTATTAAAAATGAGTAGTTTAAACCTGATTAAACCAGACGATTACTCTCTTTTTATATTCCAGAAATATTATATTTTTAAACGAGTAATGTTTTCCATAAGAATAATGCTCACCCATACACATATTTTTTCATTAAAAAAAGTGAAAAGACAATTAGTTACACCATGAATGACTTACCTGCATTAACGTTTAAGGCAAAAATTACCTCCCCTCCAAGACTGCCATGCATATATTTTTTTAAATAAAGATCCGAATGTCATACTCGATTTGTATTATTCAGTACCTATTTCACAAGAAATATACTTTCTTTGGATTTCCAGCGCTACTTCTAGCTCCAGTTGTACAAGTCTTACACTGAAGTGCTCATGTATGTCACCCAATAAAAAGTGGTCAGATGTCTACCCGTAAGATTAAAAAAACCCGGAAACAGATACTGTCATCTATTTAGTTAGCAATAATTCATGTAGGAAAGTACTTTTTTTACACATTTTTATGAATAGCGGTAGGACTACACATCTGTGTGCAGGTGCTCATATACGAGTGATATTGGGGACTCTTAGCCCAGGAAACCTATTATTTCCACTGCTTTTAATTAGCACACATGAATCGTGCTCCTCTATAGATCTGTAGTAACATATACAGACAGACCCACAGAGGTGAGTGCCTAGCCCAAGTTCGGGTGTGTGCGCAGGTAGCAGATGGCACATAGGGAGAGCGGGGCGTGTGTGTAGGTGTTGGTGAGCGGGGGTATATGGATATGTTACATAATGCCTCTGCCCGCGGCACAAACGTGCGGCGGTGCAGCCCTAGCCGCCTCCCTGCCCCCGGCTCCCTCGGTGGCGCAGGGCAATGACCCCACGCCCCGCCACTCCCCGTGCTGCTTCTGTTGCTTACCCCCGCCACCGCCTCGCTGCGCGCCGCCGTTGCCCCTGACGGCACCGCACCCGGCGAGACGGGACGGAAGGCGCCGCCGCCGGTGTTCTGCCCCAGCTAGGCTGCCGCAGTAGCAGTGCCTGAGAGCCCCCCCCCGCTCCCCTCCGCCTCTACCCCCGTGGCCGCAGCCACACACCTGCCCCCCCCGCCCCGTATTACCATACGGAGGCTGGGTTCCCGCGAATCACAGAGGCAGCGGGCGACATTTGAATAAGTCCCGCAGCCGGCAGCAGCGCCAGCTCCTGCAGTGCCAGCGCTCTGCGCCGGCCGCTTCCCTAGCCCGTTCGCCCCTCCCCCGCTTCCCCGCCCCTGCATGTGCCACAGGCATCGTGGGGACAGCTGTCTTGCCTCAGTCACCTGCCACTTTAACGCTAATTTGACGGGTAAGAATATGAACAATAAATACCCCCCCCAACTCGTTACCTAATACTCAGCCTTTTAAAGCTAAACATAAAGGCACGTAAAATTCACATGATTTCAAAACGCCACTGAAGTGACGATTTCAGACCGAAAAAAAAAAAAAAGCATTACTAATACTCAAAATTAGGGTAATCGTTACAGTTGATCGTTACAGATGAGAGAGGGCATCAGGTTGAAAATAAATACAAAAATAGATCCCCTCTGTCGTCTTTTTTTGCAACGTTTTAAACGGCTAGAATAATCTAAATATTCATCATTTTACACTTGGATTTTTCCCTTTCTTCAGTCCTCTCTATTTTTTAATCAAACCGTACATAATCAGATCTGTGTCGATATGCCCTATGCCTGAACATACACGTTTTGGCATTATTTACAGATTGGTTTAGAAGAAGGGGGATACAGGTACAGAAAACCGTCTTTTTTTCCCCGTAAGATTTAAACCCTTGAACGAAAAATTGTAAAATGACAACCATGTAATTTTAGGTAGAATAACCGATACTTGAAATGAGAAATAAATTGATTTTTGAAATTATTTTTTAGTAAGGAAAAGGCTGAATTTAGTGGAGTTTGCCTTCACAACAATTCATAATTTGGATGTCTTTACACGTCCAGTGTGAATACACCTCATAATACACATCCTTTGGAAAAAAATTACAAAGCCATACCAATCTCTTTTTGATCAATAATGTCTTCCCTGATTAGAGGTAGAAAGCTAGAAATCAAGAGGAGTGTCAGGGGAAGAGGGGGTGAGAAATTTAATATTCAGGAGCTTCATGCATATTTAAAATAATTGCTAAATTGTTAGATTTCTGGGGAAGACACCGAAGGGGTGACGTATAGTAAATTCTATTAGATATGTTTCAGTGAGCATTCAAAACGTTAACTTCAGCATCAAGCTAGGATAAGTAGTCAATGCAGTTGAGTTTCCATACACAAAATGTTTATGGCTTTTAGCACTAACAGAATTAGCCAAATTTTCCTGATGGCTTTTCTGTTCTGTTTCTGTAATCAGTTTATAACTTGGCATAAAATAAGCAATCAATAAATTAAGGTTTGAAATGAACCATTATTTCACTGGTTTCAGAGAGGACTAAACCTGGTTTTGTTTTGGTTTGGATTATTTTTCCCTCTACATCAGCTTGAATTGCCGGAGACCACTTCTGATCTCCTGGCACAGACCAAGTGGAAAAGTTTGGCGGGGCATGGGAGTCCCTCATGACTTCTCGAAAGGGTGTTTCCTACCCAAAATGCCCCCCCTCCCCCTTGGCTTCGCTCTGTGGCCGGCTCCGTGGAAGCCTTGCACGCCGGTAAGATCAGGAGGGGGTATGCTGCCGCCCGAGGCCGGCTGCCTGCCGTCCAGGCGACCAGAGCCAGGCCGAGGTGCCCCAGATGGCGCAGCTTTCCATCGCCCGCGAAGGCCGCGTCCGGCAGAGAGACAGCGACACCTACCGGTATTCCGCACGGCCCCGGCGAGCGCGGGCGATCGTCGGGACTAGGGCGCGAGGAAGGGCCACACCGTACCGCGCTCCCTTGCTCAATTTAGCGCAGCCTGGGGAGAAGACACCACGGTAGCGCTCCCCTCTCCCCTCTTGCTCTGCTCCCCGCAAGAATTCAGCCCTACTGGAGCGATCGTTTTAATGGGCAGAAATCAGCAAAATTCCACGAAAAACCAAGCGTGTTTTTTAGTCTTTACAACGCGTCTTCTGAAACAAGTGGGGATGCTGTCCTTGTCGTCTCCTTGGGAATCACAGCCCCCATCTACAGCGGCTGAAATCCCACTTTCCTTCCCCCCCCCCCCCCCCCTCCCCCCCGCATACACACGCTTCTGCCTCCAGATCTGGGCTGTATCCCACAAAAATTAGAGACTTGATCAGAATAATAATAAACGCTTCACTGTAAGCAAAGTCTTCCCAGAGAAGCTCGTGAAAGACAAGCTGAGCACAGAAAGCGAAGGGCAGCACCTGTGCGTTCTCCCTGTTGCTACCGACTCACCCCAGCCTCTCTCCCCTTACTTTTATTGTTTTATATACACCGGGAAAAGCAATATTCCACAAATACATTTCAACAGGAATAATCGCCGTCTCCTCCGTGCTTTGCATTTGAATTGCCAGGATCAAAAAATGGGCTGACTTTGTGGATTCCTGTTTAGAGAAAAGCATGGCTTACAAACCCTAGTGAGAAGAAAAACATTGCTATCCTAAGCAAGAATATAATTTTAGTATTCGTTTTCTATTCTTTATTGAATCTTTGTATTGATGCTGTGCGGAAAGGACTTTTTCTTTGAAATACTTTCCAGCTGATCGTATTACTTTTTACCTTATCCCTATTCTCCTTTCCTCTTTTTAATATTTTTTTAAAAAAATCATTACAATGAAAGGGCCAGATTTATGTTACCAAAAGGCAGTTTTTACAAGTACAAATGGCAGTGAAGGAGCATTAATCGTGTTAGGTTTTTAGGAGGAAGACACACATCCGAGAAGTTGGAGGCTACATTTGATTGGATTAACCGCCACTTTCTGTTGTTATTTTAGTAGTTCATTAGCCGGGTGGGTGTGCTTTGATAATTGATTTCCGAGATCCCATTCTAGGAATTTTTGTTGTTTCGTATCTCAATAGGCTTTTCTTAATGGGCTGTAGTTGGAGAAAAGAATAACTTGGCTGTCTCAAAGGACATATTTTGTGCACCTGCAGGAGTTGTTTTCTTCTTGCCCGAAAAAAATCACAACGTGCAGTTCTTTTACAGTGAGGAAAGGGTGTGGCACAACTTGCGGCAACTACCTTTCAGAGGTTTTAACTTTCATACCGTGAACACAAATGCAGGGACTCAAAGTAGCTCTTCGAGTGCGTTTTCTAAATGTGCATTAAGGTAAATGAGCAAAACTTCGTCAAATCTCCCTGGTCTTAAAACTTGAGAATAAAGGAGTTAG
Source organism: Falco naumanni (assembly GCF_017639655.2). Taxonomy (NCBI): domain Eukaryota; kingdom Metazoa; phylum Chordata; class Aves; order Falconiformes; family Falconidae; genus Falco; species Falco naumanni. The sequence continues at coordinate 24,912,872 of NC_054079.1, forward strand.
TCGTTAGTAGCATCACAAGACCAAGGATTCATTCTCAGAAAATTTACGTCTACTAAAAGGAACCGATATATCATCTGAATAACGATCTCTCTTAGAGTGATGGAAAAATATAAATTAAAATCAACGGGAAAACAGCTTGCATGCTCAAGTACTGAAGAGGTCTTTAAATATTGGTTGATCACACCTTGTCCAAAATCAAGAATAAGACCCAGCGCTAATATTTTCCTGGCTCTTTTTCTCCGAAGGGTATTGTTCTCCTCTTTTAGTAACTCCATGATCATTTTTACACTAAAATAATAGTACTGGGTGTCTCTCATTTTGCCCTAGACACACCGACGTCCTCCCATGCCATCCTGCCTCATCCCCCAAACCCAGAGAGAGCAGTAGGCTGGACTGGCGGTCGCACGCCTCCGTGATGTGCCGGCAGGACGCACGAGCGGATCGACGGGGCGCCGACCTTGCGGCTGACCGACGCCGCTGCTCGGACACGTTCCCACGCTCTAGGAGAAACCCCCTGAGAGACAGTTGCAACACCTTTATTAAAACCTTGCCATTTTGCTCAGAGCTGTGCGCATGCCTATTTGGCAAAAAGTGTCATTTCTCACTCGTGTCTGATAACACAAGGACTACTTATTTAACAAAACACCGCAGGACAGTCCAAACGCACAAAATCATTTTAGCTCTTTGCCCTACAAGTTTGTGCGTGCCCCCTCCCTTTTCTTTCACAGCTTTTCATTAGCAATGAATGAATCAAGAACTAGAGCAGCATATTCAGATACGAGTGAATCAGGACATGAAGACTATCAACTTCAGTCATCAAGTTGAAGAATCGTCAAGGCTGAGACAGCAGCCTATAGCGTTAGGCATATTGCAGAAAACCTGGGAATGGCTAGTAAAGGAGTGCAGTTTGCAGCCGACTAACAGATTCATAAAGTGGGATAAAAGGAAGGTCACCTACCTTTCCAGGTCGCCTCCCCTCACACCCCCAAAATTAAACTCGGTGAGAGTAGAAAGAAGTGTATCTATAGGCTTTAAAACCTGCATATTCATTATAAAAGACTTTCTGAAGCTAACCTACTCTGCCAACCTAAGCAGAACTTTTATTTCCTTCTACCTGTCTCCCTGACATAGACAGTACTCTTTTCCTGATAGCATTTCCTTTTTCCCCAGCTAATGGACAGACGGTCCTGGGGAAAACAATTGTCAGCCTTATATACCCAGAGCAATCAAAAAACCAACAGCAAGCCCTTATTTATTTTGATTATTTGTTAAAAGACAGCCAGCTGGGAACTTGATAATGTGCTCACACACGATCTCTCACGCTCTAATGCAGGGGTCCTCAAACTTTTTAACCAGGGGGCCGGCGCGCGGATGAAGTGGCAGGAAGTCATCTGCAGCTGCTTGGTTCCCCCCCCCCCCAACCCCCGACGGGGGGGGTTCTGTAAATACCGGGGGCCGGATTGAGGACCCTGGGGGGCTGTAGTTTGAGGACTCCTGCTCTAATGTGATACGAACGTGTGTGTGTACGTATTGCCGTATGTATACCAGCTCTGTCCGAAACGGTGTGAATACCAATTTCCCTACAAGCGTTACCGCTTCCAGCTCAATGCAGCCCCCGATAGATATGTGTGTTTAACAAACCAATAGGTAAGTCACTATCAGGTGATCAGACTTGTAATCCAATAGTCTTTGTTCGGTCAAATAAGATTTATCGTTAAGAGTAAAAAATTAGGGAAGAGGGAGAGGGCACAGAGAAATCTCTTCCTGCTCAGGAGAAATGGCCTCGTCGGCTCGCTTTGCTGCCGTCTGTGGTTACCGCGTCCGTCGCAACCCACTCAGCCCAGCATAAGCCTTCAGAAGACTGAAGTGCCATAGAAAATCAACGAGGGCTCCGAGGAATCGCAGGTGTAAAGGAGGTCAGCGGGGGAGAGGGGGAGAAGCTGCCCCTGCTGATGCCCGGCCTCTCCCCCCGAGCCCTCGGAAGACTGCGGGCAGAGTTGCCCTCCCCGAACACCCTCCTCCTGCCCCGTGGGTGACACAGCGTGACCTCCTCCGGAGCCCAGCAGGGCATCGCCTGGCTTTACCAAATCCGAGCCCCTGCGAGAGTGAGTGAGTGAGAGCATGAGAGAGCGAGCGAGAGAGCATGAGAGAGCGAGAGAGAGAACATGAGAGAGAGAGCGAGCATGAGAGAGCGCATGAGAGAGAGCGAGAGAGAGAGCATAAGAGAGCATGAGAGCGAGAGAGAGCGAGAGCAAGAGCGAGAGCATGAGAGAGAGCGAGAGAGAACAGCGAGGCTTGCCACGGCACAGGGTGGAGGGACTACTCCGCGCCCCGGTACTTACCCCCGAGATGCCTGACACCGATCGGCTCCCGTCCGCAGCCCCTCAGCAAGACACATACGTCACACACATCCTCGCAGAGATTAGTTGTAACTTTTCGAGTCCAATCCTGTTCATTCAACGGTAGACAGGAGAGGAAAACATAAGGGGCGATAGAGAGGGGTGGCCACGGGTGCTACCTCACACTGAACTGCAACGTAGCTCCTCCCTCCCCTTCGCTCTAACATTTCCCACCCACTCATCTCCTTCCGCCTGCCCCAAATCAGAAAGCCCGGGAGGGAGGGAGGACAAACGGATCCGCGCTGGTCGCTGGGGTTCCTGAGGAGGCGCTCCCTCCACATCCGCGCACCGACCTCCGCGCCTCGGTCCCGCCGTGGCGCCCCGGGGACTTTGCCTGTGGAGCGCAGCGCTTGAGGAGAAAAGGGGGAGGAAGGGGCTGAAGAACTGCCCGAGGCATGTCCGCCCGCCTGCCCATATGGGGATCATATGCCACATATGGGGCGCGCAGAGCCCCGTGGTGCGAGGCTACTGCCCGGGATAGAAATGGGCTGCCGGCAGGCATCGCCTCCTCTCCTTCCTGTTGGTATTTTTAATATTATTATTCCTAATGATACTAATAATTATTTTTAAAGATCTTTGCAAACGCAAGCTGACAATTGAAGCTGAGGAGTAACAGCTGTTTTAAAAAATAATTTGGAACACTAGGAAGTGTCTCCGCAGGGAATGGAGACTTTTTACTTCGTCAAAGGTGAGGTCTGCTGTCTGCTTATTAGTACAGTAAAGTATTCAGTTTCCGACTAAACACAATAACGCAGGCTCTCGTGATATAGGAGGCTTTATCAATTGTGGTCCCTCCCTCCCTCTTTCACAGACATACTCGCAGCACACCTATATTTGTAAGACGCTGGAATTGGCGGGGCGCTGACAGTGAAACCCGTAGAAAGTTTCAATATTGCAGACACAGTAACTGTCCTTCTGATTTTTTTAGTTAAAATTTTATTTGGCGAATTGCAAATTTTTCCAAAAGAGACATCGACACACGAAAATGTTTGCATTTATATCCGCCAGAGATGATGCAGAATAAAAATGCCCGACTAGACTTCGTATGAAATCAAAATCCCGCACTTGTAATTGTTACATATACAACAAATTGCTAACAATTTGCACACAAGAAATGGCAAAATTCTGAGCCTCCTTTGTAAGGCAAATGACGGCAAAATATGATTTGCCATATAACTAATTGGAGCAAAGAACAATACATCAGCAAGACTGTGGTTTCTATAGGGTTATGTAAATTTTGTGTTTATACAGAGTGAAAAATATCAAACATTAATTATGGCGAATTTGACAACGTGGTTTAGGATGTTTTTACCTGATACATACTAATCCTAGTAAACAAAATAATTTAATGAGAGATCATATTAATCGTGTTGAAGTAAAATTAAAAATTAAAATTTAATTTATATTTAAAAAGTAGGTTGTACTACAATAAAAATGTCTTTGATGCTTAGGATAAACAGCCCCCCAATATATATTGTAAAAATCCTATATTCTGTTTAAAAGCATAAAATTATTTTTTATTTTGGTGTTATATAAAATTATTAATATAAAAAATAAAAACAGTTGAGTCAGACTAAGTATAAAGTTGCGTTGCTATTATTTAAATTATCAAAATAAAATCCATCAAATAATGTTTTTCATTCTAATGAGCATGGAAATTATTATCTTCTCATTTACTTATTTTTAAAACAGACATTAAAACATGTTAGAACTGATTTTCTTTCAAATCAAAAAAGTTAATATTAGAACAATTGTCTTCATATTTTTTCTATAACGTGCCATTACCTGAAGCACACAAATACAAACACGCAAGCTCTGGAATTTGCAATATTTTTTTTCTTACACTGTCTATAAACATTGTTATGTGATTATATGTACTCACTTTCTCATATAGACCATCCATTATCTGGTGTCTACATCTTTCAGAATGTATTCACACTCAGGTTTAATCTTCTTTAAAGCAGTTACTAGATATACAATAATGTCAACATGCATGTAGGTATATACGAAAATTGCTTTTGACCTTCAGAAATCAGCTAAGCCCTCTGGGAAAGTCAGTTCCAGTGACGTTAGACATGAGTTGCTGTCGAGCTCTAATAATTCAAGCGGAGGAATAAGTGGATTATGAAGTAGGGAAAACCCAAACTGGTTCTAAAAATCATCTAATTTAGTGGAATTTGTTTCAAAGGGGCAGAATTTGGCTCAGTTGATCAGGTTATAAGAGTGTGTAGCTATTGGTATAAAAATGTAGTTCTCAAGCTCTTGTTAACCTTACAGATTTATATATAAAGGTGAAAACAAGCTATTCGGTAGTGTTTTCACAGGAAGTTAGGGGACACATACACACTACTGAATTTAAAATTATTTACTCCACAAATTCATTAGATTGCATAGCACCAACCTCTTGGCAAGACTTCTAAAAATTATCTTTCATACAACCGCAACTACTGGAAAAACAAATGGAGATAAAACATTTAAAATACTTCTTAATTATTCCGGTGAGGTGTAATGCTTTAATTCTATTTCCATCTTTTCTCTAATGACTTTCTCACCTCAGAACTCTCTTTGCAACTAGTATACCTGCATTTGTGAGCAGAAAGTAGGCCATTCTGAAAATTATCTGGCCAAGCAATGAAAGTACCAAAGCCAGAATAACAGTCCTCAGTCAGTATATGCCTTGACATAGGAGTGATGTGTCTATAAGACTTCCTATTGAAGCCACTGGAGAATTCAGCTTAAAAATAAAAAGACAAACTTTGTCCTCTTCACAAGACTAAATCGCTTGAAGTACGTAAGAGGTATTATTTTTGCATTAGTTATTTGAATAATTTAAGAAAGACTTCAGCTGCTCAATTCATACTTGCACAAAACTTCCATTAGGTCAGAGGATGCTTTTCTAAGGGAAGAATTGAATAGTCTCAAAAAACAAGATAGAAAGTTTGATGTGTTCTTTGGAAGTTAAGTTTTAAAAAGTTTGAACATCATGCCATTATAAGAATATATTTAAGTAATAAAATGAGAACTTCTGAACATGCCTTGACTGTACATATTTGGCTTTCTTCAGCTCTGCAAAATTAGGTAAGTTTCTGTTCCCACTGAAGTAAAATACAAAATCTTATTGTTTTCCATGATAGTAAGAAGGACCTTTAAATTGCTTTCATTTGCACACAAACACAATTTGGATCTCATTTGTGTATCTCTTCGAGGCACGCCTGAAAGCCAGGGCTCTGATATGTGTACTGATTCATGCGGGATCTCTACATCAGAAAAGACATTATGTTATCTTTATATTTTCTGTATGAACGAAGAAGGAAAGTAGTGAGCTTAACTAGCTTAAAAAATGAACGTGGGTTTCCCCAACTAAAATGGTATCAATCGATTCCTTCCAAGCAAAAATGTGAGAAGAATCAAATGATTATTTAATGAGCTTCATCACTGTCCTGTTTTAGGCGAAATCATTATTCTTACAGGACGAAAATGAACAGTTACACGAATTGACATAATGGAGGTGGGATCTTTGGACGTAATGGCACTTTCCGGACACATTTAAAGGGGATCATTTCCCCCAAGTGGTACGGAACTGACAGGAGTAATTTTCAAAAGATAGTCCACTGTTTTCTTGCATGATTTTTTTCTTCCCCAAATCAACAACTAGACTTATTTAACATCGAAGGAAAAAATTTTTATCTTAAAGAATATTTAAAGTCTTCAGGTATATTGAACTTGGACCTGAGAGCAGTGATCCACCTGGAGGATTTAATCAACAATTTGTAGGATCAAGCCCACAAACCCACATTTAGATGTTATATGACACTGCAGGAATTTCGTGTGTGTTTATAGATCTACAGATACCCATATAATGTGTAATATGCAATATACTATACATATAATCTTCATGATTACATATTATTAAACATAGGTTCTATCATACAAACATGAAAATATATAATAAAAACTGAGCACCTGAATTATAAAATGCAAAACTGTATTGAGAAAGGACTCCAGGCACTTCCTTGAAGAAGTTCCTGCTAAGTAAGGAAACCCATGCATTCTGCACTATGAGCTTCTCTTGAGATACACTGTATAAGAAATCAGAACTTGCTTATTTCTTCCTGGTCCACGAAAAGGCCATTTTTCTTGCACACAGGTTCCCAAGCAAATCTGATGGGAAAGACCGCAGAATACACTGCTGAAAATTAGGTACATAACTTTCAGGGGTGGTTGTATCGTTTGTTTCGATTGGTAAGAGCTTGGAGTGGCAAATCCAGGAGACAGCGCCATCCAGAGCAGACACCTGTACAAGAGAGCGCCCAGCTCCTTTTACGCTTGGCTTTCACTTGGATGTATTGGGTCTGTTAGGCAGATCTTCTGAATCGGAGAAAACACCATTTAACCAAGTTGATCGTGCATGTGTGGTACATCCATCTCCATACACACATGCTGCAAAGAGCTTGTTAGGTGCTATTGTCAAACAGTTTATACCTACGTATATACATACCTCTACCTCACTGCCTCCAAGACTGAGGCTCAGAGGTATCAGAGTTAGGCTTAGCTTTGGAAACTTTATCAGAGTGAAATGAATAACGTTGGGGAAACAAAAAATAACTTTAAAAAGTTGGGTTAACACTGCTTTTAAAATTCTGATGCAAGAGTATTTCTGTCTGATTTTTTGAGTTCCCAAGACCAATGTTTGATCCATCTAAACATGTCTCTTCCTTTGGGGCAGTTAAATAATTATCTGCTCAGACAGGGACTTTCACTTTATGAAAACCTCCCAACTTCCCACTTCAATTCCAGTAAATGCCTCGCACCAGATAACTCCTGAAGAAGTGAAAAGAGATCGACGCACTTATTAAAGAAGAAAAAGAAAAAAGAAACAAAACCGGCAAACCAATCAGACCCATCTCTTCGATGACAGTCAAAATCAGCCCCGTCCCTGGCTGTCGAGAAGGGAGATAAGCAGCATGACTGACTTCATGGGGAGCGGGCTTGCAGTCACAGCGCTGGGGAGGTGGGGGCGAAGAGGTGCAGAGATCTGGGCACGCCGCAGGCCCTACGGAGCCGCCCTGTGGGACCGGGTCTGCCCCGGTCGCACATCTGGGGGCTTTCTTGGATAAAAGCCCTCCTACCCCTCCCCGACTCTCCACGCTCAGTTTTGAGCTTGCCAGGTACTGAGCCTCTTCGCTCACCCTGAAGTACAAACCGTTCCCGAAACGGAAAAACTCCTGGGCGTCACAAAATGACCTGCTCAGGTGTGGGAAGCAGCACCACGCCAGGACTGTCATCCCAGGCAGTGTGGCTTGTTACCGCTTTCTCTACTCACACGGCCCCTACACGCAGGGCAGCCTCCTCTCAAACCAATTTTAAGACGCTTTTTGGACATCTGGCTGAAGTAGCTTCCCCAAGAACAAACGGATTAAACGTCTCACCGAGCCCCCCAAGAACTCAGGAATACTGCACACACAGGCACCCACCGTACCGCAACGTACGCACGCACGCAGAGAACCTCTCTCTACCGCCCCGCTGGCCCGGCCTGCCCCACCGGCGTCCCTGGGCAGGACCTGGGCACCACGCCGGACCGCGGAGACTGCTAGCCACGAATGTGGCTCTACGTGGCTCTACGGCCACGAGGGAAGATCCCCCCCTGCCAGGGCCGGGGCCCAGCCCGGTCTCTTCCCGCCGCAGCCCTGAGGAGACGTAGGCAAGCCACGACACTGTATCTTGCCCCGATCGCTCAGGTGCGCGCCTTCCACTTTGCAGGGTGTGACGGACAAGTAGCAAGTGGTGTATACGGAGACGCGCACGCACCGGGACCAAGAACGGTCGCGGCGTTAATTACAGCCATGCTAATCTGAGTGAGAAGCGGTGAGCTCGCGGGCGGACGGAGGGATCGGGGAGGGAGACGTGGTGCAGTGCGACGCTGCTGCCCCCTGGCGGGTCTGTGCCGTGCCGGGCGGGATCTGCTCCGCACCCGTGGAGCCTCGCAGTGCTGGCTGCGTCCCGCCGGCGCGCCGCGCAAGGCAATAAGCAACCTGCGGAGCCCTGCGCGGGGCAGCTCGAGCAGCGCAACCCCCGCAGAGAAGTGCGGGCAGACCTTAGCCCGCAACACCAGGCAAAGTCATTTCTACCCTAAAACGCGGTGCGGGGGCGGTGCTGAGTGCAGGGGCAGCCTTTGGCCCCCGTCCTCAGCCTCTATCTTCAGGCTGTCCCGGGTCAGTGCAGCAGCGCGGCGGAGCAGGATGTACGCGTGGTCCGTAAGGGGACACGGCCACTCCACCCTTTGCAGAGGGAAGCCGAGGCCCTGGCATTTCCTCCCTGCGGGGCCGAGAGGTGCCCAGCGGTCGCCGGGGCGTCCTGGGACCTAGACGGGACCAGAGAATGGATCCAAAGAAGAAACCATAAGAGGCTGGTATTAATGGTTCTTTGGATACGTAAACATAGCGGCATTCCTCCCCCCCTTTTGTTTTTATTCATATTGTTTCACAAAGATAAGTATCAGGCAGCTGCGGGACAAAGTAAAAAAAATATTAATTCGTTTAAAGCTAAGCCTAGTTACCAGCTCTTTCTAAATATCAAACTTTATACAAATAGCCCAGATTTATACCTTTTACCCACTGTTTTAAGTGTTGGAGATTCGTAATAAATAAAGACGTGGAATAGATAAATATCAGAAAAGGCAGAGGGGAAAAAAAGGAACACTAAACCAATACAGATAATGCAGGGGAAAAAACCCAAAAAGCACTCGGCAATATTCATATTCTGGGGAAAAAATCCTAAATCGAAATAAGTCTAAAACGTTAACTAAAGGAGGCAATTTTTGTTCTTAAGAGTTGCCAGAAACTTCAGAAAAACATTGAGAAATGTAAAAATAAGAACAAGACAGGGGCACGAAGTGGGCGCAGGTACTTCCCACAGATGAGGTTCATGCAAATCCCGCAAAGCCTTGCTGGCGCAGCAAGAATTCAAAGCTAAGAAGTATACAAAAGGAAGAAACTTGGAAATCATGCTATCAACATCCCTCATCTGACTGCTGTCATAGGTATTTGCCTGGAGCAGGGAGGACAGTGTCCGGAGGCACAGCTGCCAGAGCTGCACGTGGAGTGCCCCTGTCGTGCCCTGGCATGGCTGTGCAGGAAGCGCGGAGATGAGCCCTTTGACAACAAGGATTCAGCCCATCGAGTGGAAGGGGGGATCTGAGGACAAAAGCATTTAGAGAATTTCACTGAGGGGGTATTAAACCAAGGCGAAAGGGATCATTGTCCGGAACCAAACGCAGTTGCAGAGACAATGAAGCGACTGACTGATATGATGGAAAGAAACACAGAGAGAAAAAGACGTGAAACAGAAATGTGAAAAATCTCCCATAGCAGAGGAAAGGGCAACTTTTTTATTCCTTATTGTCTTTTATTTGTTGGATTTTTATCTTCTGTTCAACGCAAGTAGAGTTTCCATCAGTCAGGGCAGATATATACCGCGCACTCATACTTCCCCGGGACTTTTGCGGAGGTCCCGGGTGAGGGTGTGGATTTTCCGCGATACACAGCAAGGCGAGGGGGCCACCAGCCACTGCACTTGCAGCCTCTGCGCCCATCATGCACTGTGGCACATGGCTCCCAGGCTCCCATACCTACAGGAGCTAGAGCAATATCTGCTGCATTTACCCTGCAGCTTTTGGTCTTTAGCAGAGAAACCAAACTTGCACTGAACTACAGGCAGCAAAGGAGGACTCCCAGGGCAGGGCAGGGCGCGGAAGGCCGTGGAGCTGGGCAGTGTGCACGTAGAGCGGCTGGGTGTGCCTGCCTGCCTTCTGTGTGCCCACAATGCAGTGTAACTTGTTTTTATTTCCCCTCCCAGGACAAGTGATATTAGGATACCGGGAACTGCTGGCACAAGAGATTTGTGCGTGCTGATTCAGAATGGCAACATCTGACAGCCTTTAACGCGGGCACGGAGTTAGAGGTGGGCAGTGCGCCCGCAGAATAGCGGGGCTCTGAGGTCAAGGTTCTCCGGGTCATTTTGCTGGTCTGGGCAGCAAGCACTGCAGGAGCCTCACCTGCCAGAAAGGCTCTGTGGGATCAAATCACCCCACACTTCGAGGGCAGCTGTGCTAGGATTGAATTTTGATGTGGACAAGGACTGGAATTTATATTTTCCTCAAACATTTTCTTGTGTCAGTTGCCCTTGGGAGGGCTGGGGGGATGTTTGCTCCCAGTCAGCCTCACGCCTTCTCACCTCGAACTCCTCTGGGGTCTTCTCCCTCTTGGTGTGCTTTTCCTGGAAGCAGTGATGAGCTGATATTTCATGCAGGCGGCTGGGGACATCCAAAGGGAGGAGCTCTTGGGCGAGGCTGGGGAAGGTCATCCGCCACCAACCCCTTTACCCATCCCTGCTCTGTGTCGGAAAGTTATTCTCTGGAGCCAGTCCCAGCCAAAAGGGGAACCCACGTGGTTCCTGTTTGCTCCAGAATTTCTCAAGCCTTGCTATATGCACCCCGTTTAACTAGTGATATGTTTCCAAAGAATCAGCTCATCCCAGAGAGTGCCTTCACCAGCTAGTGCTCACTTATGGCCAGGGCAGGATTTGTTGCCACGGCAGTACACACTTTGTTGAAATTTTTGTGAAAAAGTGAGGTTAAGTAACCAATTGAATGTAGCTCTCAAAATCTTGTACAGCAATTTAAAAAGGTGGGATTCAAAAAAGAAGTTGAAACCCTTGACCAGGCAAGTCTTTAAAGATAATTACTAAAACCCCAAAAGGTCAATTTAATCTAGTCTGGTCTATAATCCTGTAAACACCCCAGACAGCTTCTGAGCACAAGGCTTTGTAACCTTAATTTATAAAGCAATAATCCCCCCTCCCCCGATTTTTCACACATTACATGTAGGGCAGAACCAGGTTTGGAAAAACAATGCCAGGAGATGTCTCACAATGAAAATTTGCTACTCAAATCCCCCGGCCCAATCTTCCCCACACAAAGAGGTGAGACTTTGAAGATTCAGCTCTCCATACATTAGAGATGTCTAGATTGTAAACTGTGGTCATTGTTCTTCCAGAATGGAGCTCTTTAACAAAACTTGCTGGGTAAATTCCCCTCACCCATTGCTTTTGTCACTGATCACCTATTCCTACTTTGATCAGCAAACTTAAGGAAAACTAATCCTTAAAGGGAAGGAAAATTCATATGTATTAATGGACTAAGATAAACTATATAAAATGTAACAGGCCCCTCTCAGTGACCGAGTTTTACTGCTACTGAGAGTAAAACACTACGTTTGTGATATTAGCAGAAAAGAACAGCAGCTATTTCAGATGTCAGCTATTTCAAAGCTGTTATTCATTATGATTATGATTAAGAATCAGGGATCTTGTTTCTGCTGCCAGGTCCCTGCCTCCCACACCACCATTCTCCTTTCCTTGTGATTACTCATTCCAAAATGTGGGAAGAAATATTTTTTTCTTCATAAAATATTGGGTTTTTTTTCTGTTTTGTTGAAATTTTCAGTAGAAATAACTTTTCCTCAAAACTTCTAAGCATGAGAAACATTTTCTCTGGTATTCAACAAATGAAATTCAGAAGTCAAGTAAAATAAAAAGGAAGCTCTAAATTACTGAAAAACAAAACCATCTTTAATTTGCCTAAGTATTGCTGCAATAAAAATTATTTTCTGAACTAAACTCGTCTTCCTCCATGGATATAGGTACAATAATCTTCCTTTGTGATTTCATGTTTAAGAGTTGTTAAATACAGTGTTAGATGTTCAGTTACTTCTGCTGAACTGTATCAAAGGGTGTATTGTATAATGTTGCCAGTTAGAAAACAGACAATTCTTAAAACAGAATTAGGAGTCCATTCTCTGAGTTATAGGCTTTTGAAAGAGTAAGATCAAAATGGCTGGAAGTAACTTGTAGTAGTTTTTTTTTCCCCTGCTGTGTTTAGAACACTAGAGATAAATGTTAGATACTAAATATTATAATGCTATTATAGGGCTTGGATCAACCTCTCTCCCCCATTCTTAGATCTAGTTTTGACCATCCCAAAGTTTTTCAGTTATTTATAAACTCCCCATAAAATGAGCTATAGTCTGCAATTTAGACATTCACTTTCTCAGCCTGAGTTACTGCAAGACAACAACATTACTGTATATTGTATTGTTATAATGTATTTAATAATTAACCAAATAAATTAATACATTACAGGGGTGCAAAAATGAAATACCAAAGACATGTTTAGGATTACTTTTCTTTGCATTCATTACATTAAACCTTTATGTTTTGAACTATATAACTTTTACAAATCTTGAACAATACTGTGATGGCATATTTTATATTTTAGGATTAAAACATAAAGACATAGTGTATTAAATTTTGCTATATAGATATAGTGCTATGACTCTTCCATATGGCATATTGACATCCTAAGAACTTCACTTTCTGAGCTAGAGGTGATTTTGTAAGGTCAGTGTTTCTCTTAATGCAGTAAGATCTCTTGATTTAGGGCATAACCAATTACAAGGATTCCACAAAATTTCCTAGAAACAGGATAGGATCTTTAATCCTTAAAGTACAATCCAGAACACTCACTAGAGATGGGAAATATGGACCAGTTTGTAATGATTCCAAAGTTAATGTGTACACTTTGAAAACATTTGTGAAATTTAAAAATGTATTAGGTGTACATTTAGAAATTCAGATTGTGTATTTATGATTGTTGAAAGTGGATGAAAGCAGCAGTTTATCTCTGAGGATGACATCCAACAGGAAAGTCTATTCAACAGGCTGACTCATAACACCTTATTTCAGCTATGAATGGGTGAATACTTTTGCTGACAGAATTAACTTCAGTGGCAGAAGGAAGTATTTTTAACAAAACTATGAGTAAAAATTGCAATGCCTCTTCTACTCCCTTATATCTGATAGAGTTCAGAGTTACAAATATTTGCTAGGCCAGAAATCAGCATTTAGTCACTCTATGGAGTATCAGTTGAATATTCCTTTAAATATTAATTTTATTGCTGCACCAGATAAAATAATATCCATCAGATTTCCAGAAGCGATTAACTGAAACATCTACCTATATTTAGAAAATGCATTTTTTCTTTTAAAATAATTTTTTCACAACAAAATTGACAATCCTTTCAATTTCCTAAAAGCAACCATTTGCTTCCTTCACTACCCCCAAAATCAATTCAGCCTTTATAATTGCAGGAAAATAATACAATTAAATAAACAACAGCAGATAAACCATAAAATTGTGCTTGAAGTTTTTGTTCAGAAATTGAAGAGAGACAAATATTCAAATGAAAAAATGCGCCATTATTAGCAAATTTTCTCCAAGAGGAAATTTATATACTGTGGTAATATGCAGTAGTACTGGAAGACAATACTGAGTTAAATAGGTTGTTTTGATTTTTTTTAGTAAAAGAAAAAAACTCATATTTACAGATAGGCACTTTTTCACAATCATAGAAATTTCTTGCTACGCATATTGTCCTTATAGAATGACTTCGATATTTTAAAATGAATCTCGTGTGAAGAACAGAGCTATTTATACAACCCTGAAGATTCCTTAATTCCTGCATTGAATAGTTTTATTCTTGGCAACAGGGCAATGGTCTTCCTTCACTAATGATATGCTGCAGCTGTGATTTGGAGGGACTGAGTAGTAGGGGCTGATTTCTGGACTCAATCTGTTCTTGGCATTTTACAGATGCTTCCAACAGTGATGGCAACTAAAAGAAGGTCAGATGGAGAAGCAGACTGAGCAAGCTGTGTGTGGACATTTATTCTATTTGACAACAAAAATAAACTATCCAATTGAGTATGCCACACACTTTCCCCTAATACCTAACAATTAGTAGTCAGTTTGTTACAAACAGCAGCTTGTAACCTGAAATTGTGGTTTCTTTGCAAATCTTTTTCATAAAACTGCCAAAAGAAGGAAATGGTGTTTTGTGGGTATGTCTCGAGCTAGCTCAATGGTGTCAGTGAGCGAAAACCAACCTTGGAAGAGAGACACAGTTATGCTTGTTGGAAGGAAGC